>NW_025721330.1:0-117296 GCF_922984935.1 Meles meles
CTGGGAACACACTGCCATTTATGAATCTTCACCTTAAGATCGCGTTTCCGTTTTGGATGCAGAGGAGTCTTTGCGTACCCTTAACTCAGAGTTTCCAACCAGCACTTAGTCCGCCGTTGTCCTCAATTCTTCCTTCACTGGGAACACACTGCCACTGAGGAGACTTAACCTTAAGAGTAATAATACGTTTTGGAAGCACAAGGGACTGGACGGGCCCTTAACTCAGAGTATGCAACTAGTTTCGAGTCTGCCCATGTTCCTAGTTCTTTTCTGACCTCGGAACACATGGTCGCATAGGCCTCTTCGCCTTTACAGCGTTTATAGGTTTTGGAAGCATAAGAGCCTTAGCCTGCATTTTCCTTAGCGCTTCCAACTTGCTTATAGGCCTCCTTTGTTGTAAGTTCCTTCATGAACTGCGAACACCCTGCCAGTTATGAGACTTCACCTTAAGAGAGATGATACGTTTTGAAAGCCTACGGGACTTGGGGTTCACTTAATACAAGTCTCCAACCTGCCTAGAGTCCGCCCTTGATGTAACACCTTTCCTCCACTGGGAAAACACAGCCATGTATGAGTGTTCGTTCTTAGGGTGCTTGTAGATTTTGGAAGCATAAGGGCCTTCCTTGAACTTATCTCAGAGTATCCAACATTATTATCGTCTCCCCTTGTTCTAAATTCTTTCCTTCACTGGGAACACACTGCCACTTATGAGACCTAACCTTATGTGCGATTCTAAGTTCTGGAAGCACAAGGGACTGTGCGGGCACTTAACTCAGGGCATGCAACTATCATACCCTAGTGCTTTTCTCACCTCGGAACACATGGCCCCATAGGCCTCTTCGCCTTTAGAGCGTTTATACCTTTTGGAAGCAAAAGAGCCTTAGCCTGCATTTTCCTTAGCGCTTCCAACTTGCCTATGGGCCTCCTTTGTTGTAAGTTCCTTCTTGAACTGCGAACACACTGCCACTTATGAGACTTCACCTTAAGACCAATGATACGTTTTGGAAGCCTACGGGAATTGGGGTGCACTTAATTCAAGTCTAAAACCGGCCTACAGTCCGCCCTTGTTCTAACACCTTTCCTCAACTGGGAAAACACTGCCATGGATGAGTGTTCGTCTTCAGGGTGTTTGTAGGTTTTGGGAGCATAAGGGCCTTCCCTTGAACTTATCTCAGAGTATCCAACATGCTTATAGTCTATTCTTGTTCTAAACTCTTTCCTTCACTGGGAACACACTGCCACTTATGAGACTTAACCTTTAGTGCGAGTATAAGTTGGAAGCACAAGGGACTGGATGGGCACTTAACTCAGGGTATGCAACTATCATACCCTAGTTCTTTTCTCACCTCGGAACACATGGCCGCATAGGCCTCTTCGCCTTTAGAGCGTTTATAACTTTTGGAAGCACAAGAGCCTTAGCCTGCATTTTCCTTAGCGCTTCCAACTTGCTTATGGGCCTCCTTTGTTGTTAGTTCCTTCTGGAACTGCGAACACACTGCCACTTATGAGACTTCGCCTTCAGACCGATGATACGTTTTGGAAGCCTACGGGACTTGGGGTGCACTTAATTCAAGTCTCCAACCTGCCTAGAGTCCGCCCTTGTTCTAACACCTTTCCTCAACTGGGAAAACACTGCCAAGGATGAGTGTTCGTCTTCAGGGCGTTTGTAGGGTTTGGGAGCATAAGGGCCTTCCCTTGAACTGATCTCAGAGTATCCAACATGCTTAGAGTCTCCCCTTGTTCTAAATTCTTTCCTTCACTGGGAACACTCTGCCACTGATGACACTTTACCTTTCGGGCGATTCTAAGTTTTGGAAGCACAAGGGACTGGACGGGTACTTAACTCAGAGTGTGCAAGGAGCTTAGAGTCTGCCTTTGTTCCTAGTTCTTTTCTGACCTGGGAACACATGGCCGCATAGGCCTCTTCGCCTATAGAGCGTTTATAGGTTTTGGAAGCATAAGGGCCTTAGCCTGCATTTTCCTTAGCGCTTCCAACTTGCTTATAGGCCTCCTTTGTTGTAAGTTCCTTCTTGAACTGCGAACACACTGCCCCTTATGAGACTTCACCTTAAGACCGATGATACGTTTTGGAAGCCTACGGGAATTGGGATGCACTTAATTCAAGTCTCCAACCTGCCTAGAGTCCGCCCTTGTTCTAACACCTTTCCTCCACTGGGAAAACACTGCCATGGATGAGTGTTCGTCTTCAGGGTGTTTGTAGGTTTCGGAAGCATAAGGGCCTTCCCTTGAACTTATCTCAGAGTTCAACATGCTTATAGTCTATTCTTGTTCTAAATTCTTTCCTTCCCTGGGAACACACTGCCACTTATGAGACTTCACCTTAAGACTAATGATACGTTTTGGCAGTCTACGGGCCTTGGTCTTCACTTAATTCAGAGTCTCCAACCTGCCTAGAGTCCGCCCTTGTTCTAACACCTTCTTTCCTCCACTGGGAAAACACTGCCATGTATGAGAGCTCAACTTCAGGGCGCTTGTAGGTTTTGGAAGCATAAGGGCCTTCACTACTCTGACATTATAGTCTCCCCTTGTTCTCAATTCTTTCCTTGACTGGCAACACACTGCCACTGATGAGACTTAACCTAAAGAGTGATTCCACGTTTTGGAAGCACAAGGGACTGGACGGGCACTTAACTCGGACTATCCAACTGCCTTGTAGACTGCCCTTGTTCTAAGTTCTTTTCTGACCTAGGAACACACGGCCCGCATAGGCGTCTTCGCCTTCAGAGCGTTTTTACGCTTTGGAAGCATAAGGGCCTTGGCCTGCGTTTCACGTAGCGCTTCCAACTTGCTTCTAGGCCTCCTTTGTTGCAAGTTCCTTCTTGAACTGCGAACACACTGCTACTTATGAGACTTCACCTTAAGACCGATGATACGTTTTGGAAGCCTACGAGCCTTGGAGTTCACTTCGTTCAGAGTCTCCAACCTGCCTAGAATCCGCCCTTGTTCTAACACCTTTCCTCAACTGGGAAAACACTGCCATGGATGAGTGTTCGTCTTCAGGGCGTTTGTAGGTTTTGGGAGCATAAGGGCCTTCTCTTGAACTGATCTCAGAGTATCCAACATGCTTATAGTCTCCCCTTGTTCTAAATTCCTTCCTTCCCTGGGAACACACTGCCACTTATGAGACTTAACCTTACGTGCGATTCTAAGTTTTGGAAGCACAAGGGACTGGGCGGGCACTTAACTCAGGGCATGCAACTATCATACCCTAGTGCTTTTCTCACCTCCGAAAACATGGCCGCATAGGCCTCTTCGCCTTTGGAGCGTTTATACCTTTTGGAAGCATAAGAGCCTTAGCCTGCATTTTCCTTAGCGCTTCCAACTTGCTTATCGGCCTCCTTTGTTGTAAGTTCCTTCTTGAACTGCGAACACACTGCCCCTTATGAGACTGCACCTTAAGACCGATGATACGTTTTGGAAGTCTAAGGGACTTGGTGTGCACTTAATTCCCAGTATGCAACTGGCCTACCTACTGTCCTTGTTCTAACTTCTTTCCTCCAATGGGAAAACACTGCCAGAATGGGTTTTCTTATTAAACGGGATTTTAACTTTTGGAAGCAGTAGTGCATTGGGAGCACTTCTCTCAGCTTCTCCAACTTGCCAAGAGTATGCCCTTGTTCTCAAACCTTTCCTCAACTGGGTCAACTGACATGCATGAGTGTTTGTCTTCAGGGCGTTTGTACCTTTTGGAAGCCTGAGGACCTTCACTTGAACTTAACCCAGAGTATCCAACTGGCTTATACTCTGTCCTCGTTCTAAGATCCTTCCTCGCCTGCGCACACACTGCCACTTATGAGACTTAACCTTAAGAGTGATTATACGTTCTGGAAGCATAAGGGTCTTAGCGTGCACTTCCCTTATAGTATCCAACTTACCAATAGTGCGGCCTTGTTCTAACTTCTTTCCATAACTGGGAACACACTGCCATTTATGAATCTTCACCTTAAGATCGCGTTTCCGTTTTGGATGCAGAGGAGTCTTTGCGTACCCTTAACTCAGAGTTTCCAACCAGCACTTAGTCCGCCGTTGTCCTCAATTCTTCCTTCACTGGAACACACTGCCACTGAGGAGACTTAACCTTAAGAGTAATAATACGTTTTGGAAGCACAAGGGACTGGACGGGCCCTTAACTCAGAGTATGCAACTAGTTTCGAGTCTGCCCATGTTCCTAGTTCTTTTCTGACCTCGGAACACATGGTCGCATAGGCCTCTTCGCCTTTACAGCGTTTATAGGTTTTGGAAGCATAAGAGCCTTAGCCTGCATTTTCCTTAGCGCTTCCAACTTGCTTATAGGCCTCCTTTGTTGTAAGTTCCTTCATGAACTGCGAACACCCTGCCAGTTATGAGACTTCACCTTAAGAGAGATGATACGTTTTGAAAGCCTACGGGACTTGGGGTTCACTTAATACAAGTCTCCAACCTGCCTAGAGTCCGCCCTTGATGTAACACACCTTTCCTCCACTGGGAAAACACAGCCATGTATGAGTGTTCGTTCTTAGGGTGCTTGTAGATTTTGGAAGCATAAGGGCCCTTCCCTTGAACTTATCTCAGAGTATCCAACATTATTATCGTCTCCCCTTGTTCTAAATTCTTTCCTTCACTGGGAACACACTGCCACTTATGAGACCTAACCTTATGTGCGATTCTAAGTTCTGGAAGCACAAGGGACTGTGCGGGCACTTAACTCAGGGCATGCAACTATCATACCCTAGTGCTTTTCTCACCTCGGAACACATGGCCCCATAGGCCTCTTCGCCTTTAGAGCGTTTATACCTTTTGGAAGCAAAAGAGCCTTAGCCTGCATTTTCCTTAGCGCTTCCAACTTGCCTATGGGCCTCCTTTGTTGTAAGTTCCTTCTTGAACTGCGAACACACTGCCACTTATGAGACTTCACCTTAAGACCAATGATACGTTTTGGAAGCCTACGGGAATTGGGGTGCACTTAATTCAAGTCTAAAACCGGCCTACAGTCCGCCCTTGTTCTAACACCTTTCCTCAACTGGGAAAACACTGCCATGGATGAGTGTTCGTCTTCAGGGTGTTTGTAGGTTTTGGGAGCATAAGGGCCTTCCCTTGAACTTATCTCAGAGTATCCAACATGCTTATAGTCTATTCTTGTTCTAAACTCTTTCCTTCACTGGGAACACACTGCCACTTATGAGACTTAACCTTTAGTGCGAGTATAAGTTGGAAGCACAAGGGACTGGATGGGCACTTAACTCAGGGTATGCAACTATCATACCCTAGTTCTTTTCTCACCTCGGAACACATGGCCGCATAGGCCTCTTCGCCTTTAGAGCGTTTATAACTTTTGGAAGCACAAGAGCCTTAGCCTGCATTTTCCTTAGCGCTTCCAACTTGCTTATGGGCCTCCTTTGTTGTTAGTTCCTTCTGGAACTGCGAACACACTGCCACTTATGAGACTTCGCCTTCAGACCGATGATACGTTTTGGAAGCCTACGGGACTTGGGGTGCACTTAATTCAAGTCTCCAACCTGCCTAGAGTCCGCCCTTGTTCTAACACCTTTCCTCAACTGGAAAACACTGCCAAGGATGAGTGTTCGTCTTCAGGGCGTTTGTAGGGTTTGGGAGCATAAGGGCCTTCCCTTGAACTGATCTCAGAGTATCCAACATGCTTAGAGTCTCCCCTTGTTCTAAATTCTTACCTTCACTGGGAACACTCTGCCACTGCTGACACTTTACCTTTCGGGCGATTCTAAGTTTTGGAAGCACAAGGGACTGGACGGGTACTTAACTCAGAGTGTGCAAGGAGCTTAGAGTCTGCCTTTGTTCCTAGTTCTTTTCTGACCTGGGAACACATGGCCGCATAGGCCTCTTCGCCTATAGAGCGTTTATAGGTTTTGGAAGCATAAGGGCCTTAGCCTGCATTTTCCTTAGCGCTTCCAAGTTGCTTATAGGCCTCCTTTGTTGTAAGTTCCTTCTTGAACTGCGAACACACTGCCCCTTATGAGACTTCACCTTAAGACCGATGATACGTTTTGGAAGCCTACGGGAATTGGGATGCACTTAATTCAAGTCTCCAACCTGCCTAGAGTCCGCCCTTGTTCTAACACCTTTCCTCCACTGGGAAAACACTGCCATGGATGAGTGTTCGTCTTCAGGGTGTTTGTAGGTTTCGGAAGCATAAGGGCCTTCCCTTGAACTTATCTCAGAGTTCAACATGCTTATAGTCTATTCTTGTTCTAAATTCTTTCCTTCACTGGGAACACACTGCCACTTATGAGACTTCACCTTAAGAGTAATGATACGTTTTGGCAGTCTACGGGCCTTGGTCTTCACTTAATTCAGAGTCTCCAACCTGCCTAGAGTCCGCCCTTGTTCTAACACCTTTCCTCCACGGGGAAAACACTGCCATGTATGAGAGCTCAACTTCAGGGCGCTTGTAGGTTTTGGAAGCATAAGGGCCTTCACTACTCTGACATTATAGTCTCCCCTTGTTCTCAATTCTTTCCTTGACTGGCAACACACTGCCACTGATGAGACTTAACCTAAAGAGTGATTCCACGTTTTGGAAGCACAAGGGACTGGACGGGCACTTAACTCGGACTATCCAACTGCCTTGTAGACTGCCCTTGTTCTAAGTTCTTTTCTGACCTAGGAACACACGGCCGCATAGGCGTCTTCGCCTTCAGAGCGTTTTTACGCTTTGGAAGCATAAGGGCCTTGGCCTGCGTTTCACGTAGCGCTTCCAACTTGCTTCTAGGCCTCCTTTGTTGCAAGTTCCTTCTTGAACTGCGAACACACTGCTACTTATGAGACTTCACCTTAAGACCGATGATACGTTTTGGAAGCCTACGAGCCTTGGAGTTCACTTCGTTCAGAGTCTCCAACCTGCCTAGAATCCGCCCTTGTTCTAACACCTTTCCTCAACTGGGAAAACACTGCCATGGATGAGTGTTCGTCTTCAGGGCGTTTGTAGGTTTTGGGAGCATAAGGGCCTTCTCTTGAACTGATCTCAGAGTATCCAACATGCTTATAGTCTCCCCTTGTTCTAAATTCCTTCCTTCCCTGGGAACACACTGCCACTTATGAGACTTAACCTTACGTGCGATTCTAAGTTTTGGAAGCACAAGGGACTGGGCGGGCACTTAACTCAGGGCATGCAACTATCATACCCTAGTGCTTTTCTCACCTCCGAAAACATGGCCGCATAGGCCTCTTCGCCTTTGGAGCGTTTATACCTTTTGGAAGCATAAGAGCCTTAGCCTGCATTTTCCTTAGCGCTTCCAACTTGCTTATCGGCCTCCTTTGTTGTAAGTTCCTTCTTGAACTGCGAACACACTGCCCCTTATGAGACTGCACCTTAAGACCGATGATACGTTTTGGAAGTCTAAGGGACTTGGTGTGCACTTAATTCCCAGTATGCAACTGACCTACCTACTGTCCTTGTTCTAACTTCTTTCCTCCAATGGGAAAACACTGCCAGAATGGGTTTTCTATTAAACGGATTTTAACTTTTGGAAGCAGTAGTGCATTGGGAGCACTTCTCTCAGCTTCTCCAACTTGCCAAGAGTATGCCCTTGTTCTCAAACCTTTCCTCAACTGGGTCAACTGACATGCATGAGTGTTTGTCTTCAGGCGTTTGTACCTTTTGGAAGCCTGAGGACCTTCACTTGAACTTAACCCAGAGTATCCAACTGGCTTATACTCTGTCCTCATTCTAAGATCCTTCCTCGCCTGCGCACACACTGCCACTTATGAGACTTAACCTTAAGAGTGATTATACGTTCTGGAAGCATAAGGGTCTTAGCGTGCACTTCCCTTATAGTATCCAACTTACCAATAGTGCGGCCTTGTTCTAACTTCTTTCCATAACTGGGAACACACTGCCATTTATGAATCTTCACCTTAAGATCGCGTTTCCGTTTTGGATGCAGAGGAGTCTTTGCGTACCCTTAACTCAGAGTTTCCAACCAGCACTTAGTCCGCCGTTGTCCTCAATTCTTCCTTCACTGGGAACACACTGCCACTGAGGAGACTTAACCTTAAGAGTAATAATACGTTTTGGAAGCACAAGGGACTGGACGGGCCCTTAACTCAGAGTATGCAACTAGTTTCGAGTCTGCCCATGTTCCTAGTTCTTTTCTGACCTCGGAACACATGGTCGCATAGGCCTCTTCGCCTTTACAGCGTTTATAGGTTTTGGAAGCATAAGAGCCTTAGCCTGCATTTTCCTTAGCGCTTCCAACTTGCTTATAGGCCTCCTTTGTTGTAAGTTCCTTCATGAACTGCGAACACCCTGCCAGTTATGAGACTTCACCTTAAGAGAGATGATACGTTTTGAAAGCCTACGGGACTTGGGGTTCACTTAATACAAGTCTCCAACCTGCCTAGAGTCCGCCCTTGATGTAACACCTTTCCTCCACTGGGAAAACACAGCCATGTATGAGTGTTCGTTCTTAGGGTGCTTGTAGATTTTGGAAGCATAAGGGCCTTCCCTTGACTTATCTCAGAGTATCCAACATTATTATCGTCTCCCCTTGTTCTAAATTCTTTCCTTCACTGGGAACACACTGCCACTTATGAGACCTAACCTTATGTGCGATTCTAAGTTCTGGAAGCACAAGGGACTGTGCGGGCACTTAACTCAGGGCATGCAACTATCATACCCTAGTGCTTTTCTCACCTCGGAACACATGGCCCCATAGGCCTCTTCGCCTTTAGAGCGTTTATACCTTTTGGAAGCAAAAGAGCCTTAGCCTGCATTTTCCTTAGCGCTTCCAACTTGCCTATGGGCCTCCTTTGTTGTAAGTTCCTTCTTGAACTGCGAACACACTGCCACTTATGAGACTTCACCTTAAGACCAATGATACGTTTTGGAAGCCTACGGGAATTGGGGTGCACTTAATTCAAGTCTAAAACCGGCCTACAGTCCGCCCTTGTTCTAACACCTTTCCTCAACTGGGAAAACACTGCCATGGATGAGTGTTCGTCTTCAGGGTGTTTGTAGGTTTTGGGAGCATAAGGGCCTTCCCTTGAACTTATCTCAGAGTATCCAACATGCTTATAGTCTATTCTTGTTCTAAACTCTTTCCTTCACTGGGAACACACTGCCACTTATGAGACTTAACCTTTAGTGCGAGTATAAGTTGGAAGCACAAGGGACTGGATGGGCACTTAACTCAGGGTATGCAACTATCATACCCTAGTTCTTTTCTCACCTCGGAACACATGGCCGCATAGGCCTCTTCGCCTTTAGAGCGTTTATAACTTTTGGAAGCACAAGAGCCTTAGCCTGCATTTTCCTTAGCGCTTCCAACTTGCTTATGGGCCTCCTTTGTTGTTAGTTCCTTCTGGAACTGCGAACACACTGCCACTTATGAGACTTCGCCTTCAGACCGATGATACGTTTTGGAAGCCTACGGGACTTGGGGTGCACTTAATTCAAGTCTCCAACCTGCCTAGAGTCCGCCCTTGTTCTAACACCTTTCCTCAACTGGGAAAACACTGCCAAGGAGGAGTGTTCGTCTTCAGGCGTTTGTAGGGTTTGGGAGCATAAGGGCCTTCCCTTGAACTGATCTCAGAGTATCCAACATGCTTAGAGTCTCCCCTTGTTCTAAATTCTTTCCTTCACTGGGAACACTCTGCCACTGATGACACTTTACCTTTCGGGCGATTCTAAGTTTTGGAAGCACAAGGGACTGGACGGGTACTTAACTCAGAGTGTGCAAGGAGCTTAGAGTCTGCCTTTGTTCCTAGTTCTTTTCTGACCTGGGAACACATGGCCGCATAGGCCTCTTCGCCTATAGAGCGTTTATAGGTTTTGGAAGCATAAGGGCCTTAGCCTGCATTTTCCTTAGCGCTTCCAAGTTGCTTATAGGCCTCCTTTGTTGTAAGTTCCTTCTTGAACTGCGAACACACTGCCCCTTATGAGACTTCACCTTAAGACCGATGATACGTTTTGGAAGCCTACGGGAATTGGGATGCACTTAATTCAAGTCTCCAACCTGCCTAGAGTCCGCCCTTGTTCTAACACCTTTCCTCCACTGGGAAAACACTGCCATGGATGAGTGTTCGTCTTCAGGGTGTTTGTAGGTTTCGGAAGCATAAGGGCCTTCCCTTGAACTTATCTCAGAGTTCAACATGCTTATAGTCTATTCTTGTTCTAAATTCTTTCCTTCACTGGGAACACACTGCCACTTATGAGACTTCACCTTAAGAGTAATGATACGTTTTGGCAGTCTACGGGCCTTGGTCTTCACTTAATTCAGAGTCTCCAACCTGCCTAGAGTCCGCCCTTGTTCTAACACCTTTCCTCCACGGGGAAAACACTGCCATGTATGAGAGCTCAACTTCAGGGCGCTTGTAGGTTTTGGAAGCATAAGGGCCTTCACTACTCTGACATTATAGTCTCCCCTTGTTCTCAATTCTTTCCTTGACTGGCAACACACTGCCACTGATGAGACTTAACCTAAAGAGTGATTCCACGTTTTGGAAGCACAAGGGACTGGACGGGCACTTAACTCGGACTATCCAACTGCCTTGTAGACTGCCCTTGTTCTAAGTTCTTTTCTGACCTAGGAACACACGGCCGCATAGGCGTCTTCGCCTTCAGAGCGTTTTTACGCTTTGGAAGCATAAGGGCCTTGGCCTGCGTTTCACGTAGCGCTTCCAACTTGCTTCTAGGCCTCCTTTGTTGCAAGTTCCTTCTTGAACTGCGAACACACTGCTACTTATGAGACTTCACCTTAAGACCGATGATACGTTTTGGAAGCCTACGAGCCTTGGAGTTCACTTCGTTCAGAGTCTCCAACCTGCCTAGAATCCGCCCTTGTTCTAACACCTTTCCTCAACTGGGAAAACACTGCCATGGATGAGTGTTCGTCTTCAGGGCGTTTGTAGGTTTTGGGAGCATAAGGGCCTTCTCTTGAACTGATCTCAGAGTATCCAACATGCTTATAGTCTCCCCTTGTTCTAAATTCCTTCCTTCCCTGGGAACACACTGCCACTTATGAGACTTAACCTTACGTGCGATTCTAAGTTTTGGAAGCACAAGGGACTGGGCGGGCACTTAACTCAGGGCATGCAACTATCATACCCTAGTGCTTTTCTCACCTCCGAAAACATGGCCGCATAGGCCTCTTCGCCTTTGGAGCGTTTATACCTTTTGGAAGCATAAGAGCCTTAGCCTGCATTTTCCTTAGCGCTTCCAACTTGCTTATCGGCCTCCTTTGTTGTAAGTTCCTTCTTGAACTGCGAACACACTGCCCCTTATGAGACTGCACCTTAAGACCGATGATACGTTTTGGAAGTCTAAGGGACTTGGTGTGCACTTAATTCCCAGTATGCAACTGACCTACCTACTGTCCTTGTTCTAACTTCTTTCCTCCAATGGGAAAACACTGCCAGAATGGGTTTTCTTATTAAACGGGATTTTAACTTTTGGAAGCAGTAGTGCATTGGGAGCACTTCTCTCAGCTTCTCCAACTTGCCAAGAGTATGCCCTTGTTCTCAAACCTTTCCTCAACTGGGTCAACTGACATGCATGAGTGTTTGTCTTCAGGGCGTTTGTACCTTTTGGAAGCCTGAGGACCTTCACTTGAACTTAACCCAGAGTATCCAACTGGCTTATACTCTGTCCTCATTCTAAGATCCTTCCTCGCCTGCGCACACACTGCCACTTATGAGACTTAACCTTAAGAGTGATTATACGTTCTGGAAGCATAAGGGTCTTAGCGTGCACTTCCCTTATAGTATCCAACTTACCAATAGTGCGGCCTTGTTCTAACTTCTTTCCATAACTGGGAACACACTGCCATTTATGAATCTTCACCTTAAGATCGCGTTTCCGTTTTGGATGCAGAGGAGTCTTTGCGTACCCTTAACTCAGAGTTTCCAACCAGCACTTAGTCCGCCGTTGTCCTCAATTCTTCCTTCACTGGGAACACACTGCCACTGAGGAGACTTAACCTTAAGAGTAATAATACGTTTTGGAAGCACAAGGGACTGGACGGGCCCTTAACTCAGAGTATGCAACTAGTTTCGAGTCTGCCCATGTTCCTAGTTCTTTTCTGACCTCGGAACACATGGTCGCATAGGCCTCTTCGCCTTTACAGCGTTTATAGGTTTTGGAAGCATAAGAGCCTTAGCCTGCATTTTCCTTAGCGCTTCCAACTTGCTTATAGGCCTCCTTTGTTGTAAGTTCCTTCATGAACTGCGAACACCCTGCCAGTTATGAGACTTCACCTTAAGAGAGATGATACGTTTTGAAAGCCTACGGGACTTGGGGTTCACTTAATACAAGTCTCCAACCTGCCTAGAGTCCGCCCTTGATGTAACACCTTTCCTCCACTGGGAAAACACAGCCATGTATGAGTGTTCGTTCTTAGGGTGCTTGTAGATTTTGGAAGCATAAGGGCCTTCCCTTGAACTTATCTCAGAGTATCCAACATTATTATCGTCTCCCCTTGTTCTAAATTCTTTCCTTCACTGGGAACACACTGCCACTTATGAGACCTAACCTTATGTGCGATTCTAAGTTCTGGAAGCACAAGGGACTGTGCGGGCACTTAACTCAGGGCATGCAACTATCATACCCTAGTGCTTTTCTCACCTCGGAACACATGGCCCCATAGGCCTCTTCGCCTTTAGAGCGTTTATACCTTTTGGAAGCAAAAGAGCCTTAGCCTGCATTTTCCTTAGCGCTTCCAACTTGCCTATGGGCCTCCTTTGTTGTAAGTTCCTTCTTGAACTGCGAACACACTGCCACTTATGAGACTTCACCTTAAGACCAATGATACGTTTTGGAAGCCTACGGGAATTGGGGTGCACTTAATTCAAGTCTAAAACCGGCCTACAGTCCGCCCTTGTTCTAACACCTTTCCTCAACTGGGAAAACACTGCCATGGATGAGTGTTCGTCTTCAGGGTGTTTGTAGGTTTTGGGAGCATAAGGGCCTTCCCTTGAACTTATCTCAGAGTATCCAACATGCTTATAGTCTATTCTTGTTCTAAACTCTTTCCTTCACTGGGAACACACTGCCACTTATGAGACTTAACCTTTAGTGCGAGTATAAGTTGGAAGCACAAGGGACTGGATGGGCACTTAACTCAGGGTATGCAACTATCATACCCTAGTTCTTTTCTCACCTCGGAACACATGGCCGCATAGGCCTCTTCGCCTTTAGAGCGTTTATAACTTTTGGAAGCACAAGAGCCTTAGCCTGCATTTTCCTTAGCGCTTCCAACTTGCTTATGGGCCTCCTTTGTTGTTAGTTCCTTCTGGAACTGCGAACACACTGCCACTTATGAGACTTCGCCTTCAGACCGATGATACGTTTTGGAAGCCTACGGGACTTGGGGTGCACTTAATTCAAGTCTCCAACCTGCCTAGAGTCCGCCCTTGTTCTAACACCTTTCCTCAACTGGGAAAACACTGCCAAGGAGGAGTGTTCGTCTTCAGGGCGTTTGTAGGGTTTGGGAGCATAAGGGCCTTCCCTTGAACTGATCTCAGAGTATCCAACATGCTTAGAGTCTCCCCTTGTTCTAAATTCTTTCCTTCACTGGGAACACTCTGCCACTGATGACACTTTACCTTTCGGGCGATTCTAAGTTTTGGAAGCACAAGGGACTGGACGGGTACTTAACTCAGAGTGTGCAAGGAGCTTAGAGTCTGCCTTTGTTCCTAGTTCTTTTCTGACCTGGGAACACATGGCCGCATAGGCCTCTTCGCCTATAGAGCGTTTATAGGTTTTGGAAGCATAAGGGCCTTAGCCTGCATTTTCCTTAGCGCTTCCAACTTGCTTATAGGCCTCCTTTGTTGTAAGTTCCTTCTTGAACTGCGAACACACTGCCCCTTATGAGACTTCACCTTAAGACCGATGATACGTTTTGGAAGCCTACGGGAATTGGGATGCACTTAATTCAAGTCTCCAACCTGCCTAGAGTCCGCCCTTGTTCTAACACCTTTCCTCCACTGGGAAAACACTGCCATGGATGAGTGTTCGTCTTCAGGGTGTTTGTAGGTTTCGGAAGCATAAGGGCCTTCCCTTGAACTTATCTCAGAGTTCAACATGCTTATAGTCTATTCTTGTTCTAAATTCTTTCCTTCCCTGGGAACACACTGCCACTTATGAGACTTCACCTTAAGACTAATGATACGTTTTGGCAGTCTACGGGCCTTGGTCTTCACTTAATTCAGAGTCTCCAACCTGCCTAGAGTCCGCCCTTGTTCTAACACCTTTCCTCCACTGGGAAAACACTGCCATGTATGAGAGCTCAACTTCAGGGCGCTTGTAGGTTTTGGAAGCATAAGGGCCTTCACTACTCTGACATTATAGTCTCCCCTTGTTCTCAATTCTTTCCTTGACTGGCAACACACTGCCACTGATGAGACTTAACCTAAAGAGTGATTCCACGTTTTGGAAGCACAAGGGACTGGACGGGCACTTAACTCGGACTATCCAACTGCCTTGTAGACTGCCCTTGTTCTAAGTTCTTTTCTGACCTAGGAACACACGGCCGCATAGGCGTCTTCGCCTTCAGAGCGTTTTTACGCTTTGGAAGCATAAGGGCCTTGGCCTGCGTTTCACGTAGCGCTTCCAACTTGCTTCTAGGCCTCCTTTGTTGCAAGTTCCTTCTTGAACTGCGAACACACTGCTACTTATGAGACTTCACCTTAAGACCGATGATACGTTTTGGAAGCCTACGAGCCTTGGAGTTCACTTCGTTCAGAGTCTCCAACCTGCCTAGAATCCGCCCTTGTTCTAACACCTTTCCTCAACTGGGAAAACACTGCCATGGATGAGTGTTCGTCTTCAGGGCGTTTGTAGGTTTTGGGAGCATAAGGGCCTTCTCTTGAACTGATCTCAGAGTATCCAACATGCTTATAGTCTCCCCTTGTTCTAAATTCTTTCCTTCCCTGGGAACACACTGCCACTTATGAGACTTAACCTTACGTGCGATTCTAAGTTTTGGAAGCACAAGGGACTGGGCGGGCACTTAACTCAGGGCATGCAACTATCATACCCTAGTGCTTTTCTCACCTCCGAAAACATGGCCGCATAGGCCTCTTCGCCTTTGGAGCGTTTATACCTTTTGGAAGCATAAGAGCCTTAGCCTGCATTTTCCTTAGCGCTTCCAACTTGCTTATCGGCCTCCTTTGTTGTAAGTTCCTTCTTGAACTGCGAACACACTGCCCCTTATGAGACTGCACCTTAAGACCGATGATACGTTTTGGAAGTCTAAGGGACTTGGTGTGCACTTAATTCCCAGTATGCAACTGGCCTACCTACTGTCCTTGTTCTAACTTCTTTCCTCCAATGGGAAAACACTGCCAGAATGGGTTTTCTTATTAAACGGGATTTTAACTTTTGGAAGCAGTAGTGCATTGGGAGCACTTCTCTCAGCTTCTCCAACTTGCCAAGAGTATGCCCTTGTTCTCAAACCTTTCCTCAACTGGGTCAACTGACATGCATGAGTGTTTGTCTTCAGGGCGTTTGTACCTTTTGGAAGCCTGAGGACCTTCACTTGAACTTAACCCAGAGTATCCAACTGGCTTATACTCTGTCCTCGTTCTAAGATCCTTCCTCGCCTGCGCACACACTGCCACTTATGAGACTTAACCTTAAGAGTGATTATACGTTCTGGAAGCATAAGGGTCTTAGCGTGCACTTCCCTTATAGTATCCAACTTACCAATAGTGCGGCCTTGTTCTAACTTCTTTCCATAACTGGGAACACACTGCCATTTATGAATCTTCACCTTAAGATCGCGTTTCCGTTTTGGATGCAGAGGAGTCTTTGCGTACCCTTAACTCAGAGTTTCCAACCAGCACTTAGTCCGCCGTTGTCCTCAATTCTTCCTTCACTGGGAACACACTGCCACTGAGGAGACTTAACCTTAAGAGTAATAATACGTTTTGGAAGCACAAGGGACTGGACGGGCCCTTAACTCAGAGTATGCAACTAGTTTCGAGTCTGCCCATGTTCCTAGTTCTTTTCTGACCTCGGAACACATGGTCGCATAGGCCTCTTCGCCTTTACAGCGTTTATAGGTTTTGGAAGCATAAGAGCCTTAGCCTGCATTTTCCTTAGCGCTTCCAACTTGCTTATAGGCCTCCTTTGTTGTAAGTTCCTTCATGAACTGCGAACACCCTGCCAGTTATGAGACTTCACCTTAAGAGAGATGATACGTTTTGAAAGCCTACGGGACTTGGGGTTCACTTAATACAAGTCTCCAACCTGCCTAGAGTCCGCCCTTGATGTAACACCTTTCCTCCACTGGGAAAACACAGCCATGTATGAGTGTTCGTTCTTAGGGTGCTTGTAGATTTTGGAAGCATAAGGGCCTTCCCTTGAACTTATCTCAGAGTATCCAACATTATTATCGTCTCCCCTTGTTCTAAATTCTTTCCTTCACTGGGAACACACTGCCACTTATGAGACCTAACCTTATGTGCGATTCTAAGTTCTGGAAGCACAAGGGACTGTGCGGGCACTTAACTCAGGGCATGCAACTATCATACCCTAGTGCTTTTCTCACCTCGGAACACATGGCCCCATAGGCCTCTTCGCCTTTAGAGCGTTTATACCTTTTGGAAGCAAAAGAGCCTTAGCCTGCATTTTCCTTAGCGCTTCCAACTTGCCTATGGGCCTCCTTTGTTGTAAGTTCCTTCTTGAACTGCGAACACACTGCCACTTATGAGACTTCACCTTAAGACCAATGATACGTTTTGGAAGCCTACGGGAATTGGGGTGCACTTAATTCAAGTCTAAAACCGGCCTACAGTCCGCCCTTGTTCTAACACCTTTCCTCAACTGGGAAAACACTGCCATGGATGAGTGTTCGTCTTCAGGGTGTTTGTAGGTTTTGGGAGCATAAGGGCCTTCCCTTGAACTTATCTCAGAGTATCCAACATGCTTATAGTCTATTCTTGTTCTAAACTCTTTCCTTCACTGGGAACACACTGCCACTTATGAGACTTAACCTTTAGTGCGAGTATAAGTTGGAAGCACAAGGGACTGGATGGGCACTTAACTCAGGGTATGCAACTATCATACCCTAGTTCTTTTCTCACCTCGGAACACATGGCCGCATAGGCCTCTTCGCCTTTAGAGCGTTTATAACTTTTGGAAGCACAAGAGCCTTAGCCTGCATTTTCCTTAGCGCTTCCAACTTGCTTATGGGCCTCCTTTGTTGTTAGTTCCTTCTGGAACTGCGAACACACTGCCACTTATGAGACTTCGCCTTCAGACCGATGATACGTTTTGGAAGCCTACGGGACTTGGGGTGCACTTAATTCAAGTCTCCAACCTGCCTAGAGTCCGCCCTTGTTCTAACACCTTTCCTCAACTGGGAAAACACTGCCAAGGATGAGTGTTCGTCTTCAGGGCGTTTGTAGGGTTTGGGAGCATAAGGGCCTTCCCTTGAACTGATCTCAGAGTATCCAACATGCTTAGAGTCTCCCCTTGTTCTAAATTCTTACCTTCACTGGGAACACTCTGCCACTGCTGACACTTTACCTTTCGGGCGATTCTAAGTTTTGGAAGCACAAGGGACTGGACGGGTACTTAACTCAGAGTGTGCAAGGAGCTTAGAGTCTGCCTTTGTTCCTAGTTCTTTTCTGACCTGGGAACACATGGCCGCATAGGCCTCTTCGCCTATAGAGCGTTTATAGGTTTTGGAAGCATAAGGGCCTTAGCCTGCATTTTCCTTAGCGCTTCCAAGTTGCTTATAGGCCTCCTTTGTTGTAAGTTCCTTCTTGAACTGCGAACACACTGCCCCTTATGAGACTTCACCTTAAGACCGATGATACGTTTTGGAAGCCTACGGGAATTGGGATGCACTTAATTCAAGTCTCCAACCTGCCTAGAGTCCGCCCTTGTTCTAACACCTTTCCTCCACTGGGAAAACACTGCCATGGATGAGTGTTCGTCTTCAGGGTGTTTGTAGGTTTCGGAAGCATAAGGGCCTTCCCTTGAACTTATCTCAGAGTTCAACATGCTTATAGTCTATTCTTGTTCTAAATTCTTTCCTTCACTGGGAACACACTGCCACTTATGAGACTTCACCTTAAGAGTAATGATACGTTTTGGCAGTCTACGGGCCTTGGTCTTCACTTAATTCAGAGTCTCCAACCTGCCTAGAGTCCGCCCTTGTTCTAACACCTTTCCTCCACGGGGAAAACACTGCCATGTATGAGAGCTCAACTTCAGGGCGCTTGTAGGTTTTGGAAGCATAAGGGCCTTCACTACTCTGACATTATAGTCTCCCCTTGTTCTCAATTCTTTCCTTGACTGGCAACACACTGCCACTGATGAGACTTAACCTAAAGAGTGATTCCACGTTTTGGAAGCACAAGGGACTGGACGGGCACTTAACTCGGACTATCCAACTGCCTTGTAGACTGCCCTTGTTCTAAGTTCTTTTCTGACCTAGGAACACACGGCCGCATAGGCGTCTTCGCCTTCAGAGCGTTTTTACGCTTTGGAAGCATAAGGGCCTTGGCCTGCGTTTCACGTAGCGCTTCCAACTTGCTTCTAGGCCTCCTTTGTTGCAAGTTCCTTCTTGAACTGCGAACACACTGCTACTTATGAGACTTCACCTTAAGACCGATGATACGTTTTGGAAGCCTACGAGCCTTGGAGTTCACTTCGTTCAGAGTCTCCAACCTGCCTAGAATCCGCCCTTGTTCTAACACCTTTCCTCAACTGGGAAAACACTGCCATGGATGAGTGTTCGTCTTCAGGGCGTTTGTAGGTTTTGGGAGCATAAGGGCCTTCTCTTGAACTGATCTCAGAGTATCCAACATGCTTATAGTCTCCCCTTGTTCTAAATTCCTTCCTTCCCTGGGAACACACTGCCACTTATGAGACTTAACCTTACGTGCGATTCTAAGTTTTGGAAGCACAAGGGACTGGGCGGGCACTTAACTCAGGGCATGCAACTATCATACCCTAGTGCTTTTCTCACCTCCGAAAACATGGCCGCATAGGCCTCTTCGCCTTTGGAGCGTTTATACCTTTTGGAAGCATAAGAGCCTTAGCCTGCATTTTCCTTAGCGCTTCCAACTTGCTTATCGGCCTCCTTTGTTGTAAGTTCCTTCTTGAACTGCGAACACACTGCCCCTTATGAGACTGCACCTTAAGACCGATGATACGTTTTGGAAGTCTAAGGGACTTGGTGTGCACTTAATTCCCAGTATGCAACTGACCTACCTACTGTCCTTGTTCTAACTTCTTTCCTCCAATGGGAAAACACTGCCAGAATGGGTTTTCTTATTAAACGGGATTTTAACTTTTGGAAGCAGTAGTGCATTGGGAGCACTTCTCTCAGCTTCTCCAACTTGCCAAGAGTATGCCCTTGTTCTCAAACCTTTCCTCAACTGGGTCAACTGACATGCATGAGTGTTTGTCTTCAGGGCGTTTGTACCTTTTGGAAGCCTGAGGACCTTCACTTGAACTTAACCCAGAGTATCCAACTGGCTTATACTCTGTCCTCATTCTAAGATCCTTCCTCGCCTGCGCACACACTGCCACTTATGAGACTTAACCTTAAGAGTGATTATACGTTCTGGAAGCATAAGGGTCTTAGCGTGCACTTCCCTTATAGTATCCAACTTACCAATAGTGCGGCCTTGTTCTAACTTCTTTCCATAACTGGGAACACACTGCCATTTATGAATCTTCACCTTAAGATCGCGTTTCCGTTTTGGATGCAGAGGAGTCTTTGCGTACCCTTAACTCAGAGTTTCCAACCAGCACTTAGTCCGCCGTTGTCCTCAATTCTTCCTTCACTGGGAACACACTGCCACTGAGGAGACTTAACCTTAAGAGTAATAATACGTTTTGGAAGCACAAGGGACTGGACGGGCCCTTAACTCAGAGTATGCAACTAGTTTCGAGTCTGCCCATGTTCCTAGTTCTTTTCTGACCTCGGAACACATGGTCGCATAGGCCTCTTCGCCTTTACAGCGTTTATAGGTTTTGGAAGCATAAGAGCCTTAGCCTGCATTTTCCTTAGCGCTTCCAACTTGCTTATAGGCCTCCTTTGTTGTAAGTTCCTTCATGAACTGCGAACACCCTGCCAGTTATGAGACTTCACCTTAAGAGAGATGATACGTTTTGAAAGCCTACGGGACTTGGGGTTCACTTAATACAAGTCTCCAACCTGCCTAGAGTCCGCCCTTGATGTAACACCTTTCCTCCACTGGGAAAACACAGCCATGTATGAGTGTTCGTTCTTAGGGTGCTTGTAGATTTTGGAAGCATAAGGGCCTTCCCTTGAACTTATCTCAGAGTATCCAACATTATTATCGTCTCCCCTTGTTCTAAATTCTTTCCTTCACTGGGAACACACTGCCACTTATGAGACCTAACCTTATGTGCGATTCTAAGTTCTGGAAGCACAAGGGACTGTGCGGGCACTTAACTCAGGGCATGCAACTATCATACCCTAGTGCTTTTCTCACCTCGGAACACATGGCCCCATAGGCCTCTTCGCCTTTAGAGCGTTTATACCTTTTGGAAGCAAAAGAGCCTTAGCCTGCATTTTCCTTAGCGCTTCCAACTTGCCTATGGGCCTCCTTTGTTGTAAGTTCCTTCTTGAACTGCGAACACACTGCCACTTATGAGACTTCACCTTAAGACCAATGATACGTTTTGGAAGCCTACGGGAATTGGGGTGCACTTAATTCAAGTCTAAAACCGGCCTACAGTCCGCCCTTGTTCTAACACCTTTCCTCAACTGGGAAAACACTGCCATGGATGAGTGTTCGTCTTCAGGGTGTTTGTAGGTTTTGGGAGCATAAGGGCCTTCCCTTGAACTTATCTCAGAGTATCCAACATGCTTATAGTCTATTCTTGTTCTAAACTCTTTCCTTCACTGGGAACACACTGCCACTTATGAGACTTAACCTTTAGTGCGAGTATAAGTTGGAAGCACAAGGGACTGGATGGGCACTTAACTCAGGGTATGCAACTATCATACCCTAGTTCTTTTCTCACCTCGGAACACATGGCCGCATAGGCCTCTTCGCCTTTAGAGCGTTTATAACTTTTGGAAGCACAAGAGCCTTAGCCTGCATTTTCCTTAGCGCTTCCAACTTGCTTATGGGCCTCCTTTGTTGTTAGTTCCTTCTGGAACTGCGAACACACTGCCACTTATGAGACTTCGCCTTCAGACCGATGATACGTTTTGGAAGCCTACGGGACTTGGGGTGCACTTAATTCAAGTCTCCAACCTGCCTAGAGTCCGCCCTTGTTCTAACACCTTTCCTCAACTGGGAAAACACTGCCAAGGAGGAGTGTTCGTCTTCAGGGCGTTTGTAGGGTTTGGGAGCATAAGGGCCTTCCCTTGAACTGATCTCAGAGTATCCAACATGCTTAGAGTCTCCCCTTGTTCTAAATTCTTTCCTTCACTGGGAACACTCTGCCACTGATGACACTTTACCTTTCGGGCGATTCTAAGTTTTGGAAGCACAAGGGACTGGACGGGTACTTAACTCAGAGTGTGCAAGGAGCTTAGAGTCTGCCTTTGTTCCTAGTTCTTTTCTGACCTGGGAACACATGGCCGCATAGGCCTCTTCGCCTATAGAGCGTTTATAGGTTTTGGAAGCATAAGGGCCTTAGCCTGCATTTTCCTTAGCGCTTCCAAGTTGCTTATAGGCCTCCTTTGTTGTAAGTTCCTTCTTGAACTGCGAACACACTGCCCCTTATGAGACTTCACCTTAAGACCGATGATACGTTTTGGAAGCCTACGGGAATTGGGATGCACTTAATTCAAGTCTCCAACCTGCCTAGAGTCCGCCCTTGTTCTAACACCTTTCCTCCACTGGGAAAACACTGCCATGGATGAGTGTTCGTCTTCAGGGTGTTTGTAGGTTTCGGAAGCATAAGGGCCTTCCCTTGAACTTATCTCAGAGTTCAACATGCTTATAGTCTATTCTTGTTCTAAATTCTTTCCTTCACTGGGAACACACTGCCACTTATGAGACTTCACCTTAAGAGTAATGATACGTTTTGGCAGTCTACGGGCCTTGGTCTTCACTTAATTCAGAGTCTCCAACCTGCCTAGAGTCCGCCCTTGTTCTAACACCTTTCCTCCACGGGGAAAACACTGCCATGTATGAGAGCTCAACTTCAGGGCGCTTGTAGGTTTTGGAAGCATAAGGGCCTTCACTACTCTGACATTATAGTCTCCCCTTGTTCTCAATTCTTTCCTTGACTGGCAACACACTGCCACTGATGAGACTTAACCTAAAGAGTGATTCCACGTTTTGGAAGCACAAGGGACTGGACGGGCACTTAACTCGGACTATCCAACTGCCTTGTAGACTGCCCTTGTTCTAAGTTCTTTTCTGACCTAGGAACACACGGCCGCATAGGCGTCTTCGCCTTCAGAGCGTTTTTACGCTTTGGAAGCATAAGGGCCTTGGCCTGCGTTTCACGTAGCGCTTCCAACTTGCTTCTAGGCCTCCTTTGTTGCAAGTTCCTTCTTGAACTGCGAACACACTGCTACTTATGAGACTTCACCTTAAGACCGATGATACGTTTTGGAAGCCTACGAGCCTTGGAGTTCACTTCGTTCAGAGTCTCCAACCTGCCTAGAATCCGCCCTTGTTCTAACACCTTTCCTCAACTGGGAAAACACTGCCATGGATGAGTGTTCGTCTTCAGGGCGTTTGTAGGTTTTGGGAGCATAAGGGCCTTCTCTTGAACTGATCTCAGAGTATCCAACATGCTTATAGTCTCCCCTTGTTCTAAATTCCTTCCTTCCCTGGGAACACACTGCCACTTATGAGACTTAACCTTACGTGCGATTCTAAGTTTTGGAAGCACAAGGGACTGGGCGGGCACTTAACTCAGGGCATGCAACTATCATACCCTAGTGCTTTTCTCACCTCCGAAAACATGGCCGCATAGGCCTCTTCGCCTTTGGAGCGTTTATACCTTTTGGAAGCATAAGAGCCTTAGCCTGCATTTTCCTTAGCGCTTCCAACTTGCTTATCGGCCTCCTTTGTTGTAAGTTCCTTCTTGAACTGCGAACACACTGCCCCTTATGAGACTGCACCTTAAGACCGATGATACGTTTTGGAAGTCTAAGGGACTTGGTGTGCACTTAATTCCCAGTATGCAACTGACCTACCTACTGTCCTTGTTCTAACTTCTTTCCTCCAATGGGAAAACACTGCCAGAATGGGTTTTCTTATTAAACGGGATTTTAACTTTTGGAAGCAGTAGTGCATTGGGAGCACTTCTCTCAGCTTCTCCAACTTGCCAAGAGTATGCCCTTGTTCTCAAACCTTTCCTCAACTGGGTCAACTGACATGCATGAGTGTTTGTCTTCAGGGCGTTTGTACCTTTTGGAAGCCTGAGGACCTTCACTTGAACTTAACCCAGAGTATCCAACTGGCTTATACTCTGTCCTCATTCTAAGATCCTTCCTCGCCTGCGCACACACTGCCACTTATGAGACTTAACCTTAAGAGTGATTATACGTTCTGGAAGCATAAGGGTCTTAGCGTGCACTTCCCTTATAGTATCCAACTTACCAATAGTGCGGCCTTGTTCTAACTTCTTTCCATAACTGGGAACACACTGCCATTTATGAATCTTCACCTTAAGATCGCGTTTCCGTTTTGGATGCAGAGGAGTCTTTGCGTACCCTTAACTCAGAGTTTCCAACCAGCACTTAGTCCGCCGTTGTCCTCAATTCTTCCTTCACTGGGAACACACTGCCACTGAGGAGACTTAACCTTAAGAGTAATAATACGTTTTGGAAGCACAAGGGACTGGACGGGCCCTTAACTCAGAGTATGCAACTAGTTTCGAGTCTGCCCATGTTCCTAGTTCTTTTCTGACCTCGGAACACATGGTCGCATAGGCCTCTTCGCCTTTACAGCGTTTATAGGTTTTGGAAGCATAAGAGCCTTAGCCTGCATTTTCCTTAGCGCTTCCAACTTGCTTATAGGCCTCCTTTGTTGTAAGTTCCTTCATGAACTGCGAACACCCTGCCAGTTATGAGACTTCACCTTAAGAGAGATGATACGTTTTGAAAGCCTACGGGACTTGGGGTTCACTTAATACAAGTCTCCAACCTGCCTAGAGTCCGCCCTTGATGTAACACCTTTCCTCCACTGGGAAAACACAGCCATGTATGAGTGTTCGTTCTTAGGGTGCTTGTAGATTTTGGAAGCATAAGGGCCTTCCCTTGAACTTATCTCAGAGTATCCAACATTATTATCGTCTCCCCTTGTTCTAAATTCTTTCCTTCACTGGGAACACACTGCCACTTATGAGACCTAACCTTATGTGCGATTCTAAGTTCTGGAAGCACAAGGGACTGTGCGGGCACTTAACTCAGGGCATGCAACTATCATACCCTAGTGCTTTTCTCACCTCGGAACACATGGCCCCATAGGCCTCTTCGCATTTAGAGCGTTTATACCTTTTGGAAGCAAAAGAGCCTTAGCCTGCATTTTCCTTAGCGCTTCCAACTTGCCTATGGGCCTCCTTTGTTGTAAGTTCCTTCTTGAACTGCGAACACACTGCCACTTATGAGACTTCACCTTAAGACCAATGATACGTTTTGGAAGCCTACGGGAATTGGGGTGCACTTAATTCAAGTCTAAAACCGGCCTACAGTCCGCCCTTGTTCTAACACCTTTCCTCAACTGGGAAAACACTGCCATGGATGAGTGTTCGTCTTCAGGGTGTTTGTAGGTTTTGGGAGCATAAGGGCCTTCCCTTGAACTTATCTCAGAGTATCCAACATGCTTATAGTCTATTCTTGTTCTAAACTCTTTCCTTCACTGGGAACACACTGCCACTTATGAGACTTAACCTTTAGTGCGAGTATAAGTTGGAAGCACAAGGGACTGGATGGGCACTTAACTCAGGGTATGCAACTATCATACCCTAGTTCTTTTCTCACCTCGGAACACATGGCCGCATAGGCCTCTTCGCCTTTAGAGCGTTTATAACTTTTGGAAGCACAAGAGCCTTAGCCTGCATTTTCCTTAGCGCTTCCAACTTGCTTATGGGCCTCCTTTGTTGTTAGTTCCTTCTGGAACTGCGAACACACTGCCACTTATGAGACTTCGCCTTCAGACCGATGATACGTTTTGGAAGCCTACGGGACTTGGGGTGCACTTAATTCAAGTCTCCAACCTGCCTAGAGTCCGCCCTTGTTCTAACACCTTTCCTCAACTGGGAAAACACTGCCAAGGATGAGTGTTCGTCTTCAGGGCGTTTGTAGGGTTTGGGAGCATAAGGGCCTTCCCTTGAACTGATCTCAGAGTATCCAACATGCTTAGAGTCTCCCCTTGTTCTAAATTCTTACCTTCACTGGGAACACTCTGCCACTGCTGACACTTTACCTTTCGGGCGATTCTAAGTTTTGGAAGCACAAGGGACTGGACGGGTACTTAACTCAGAGTGTGCAAGGAGCTTAGAGTCTGCCTTTGTTCCTAGTTCTTTTCTGACCTGGGAACACATGGCCGCATAGGCCTCTTCGCCTATAGAGCGTTTATAGGTTTTGGAAGCATAAGGGCCTTAGCCTGCATTTTCCTTAGCGCTTCCAAGTTGCTTATAGGCCTCCTTTGTTGTAAGTTCCTTCTTGAACTGCGAACACACTGCCCCTTATGAGACTTCACCTTAAGACCGATGATACGTTTTGGAAGCCTACGGGAATTGGGATGCACTTAATTCAAGTCTCCAACCTGCCTAGAGTCCGCCCTTGTTCTAACACCTTTCCTCCACTGGGAAAACACTGCCATGGATGAGTGTTCGTCTTCAGGGTGTTTGTAGGTTTCGGAAGCATAAGGGCCTTCCCTTGAACTTATCTCAGAGTTCAACATGCTTATAGTCTATTCTTGTTCTAAATTCTTTCCTTCCCTGGGAACACACTGCCACTTATGAGACTTCACCTTAAGAGTAATGATACGTTTTGGCAGTCTACGGGCCTTGGTCTTCACTTAATTCAGAGTCTCCAACCTGCCTAGAGTCCGCCCTTGTTCTAACACCTTTCCTCCACGGGGAAAACACTGCCATGTATGAGAGCTCAACTTCAGGGCGCTTGTAGGTTTTGGAAGCATAAGGGCCTTCACTACTCTGACATTATAGTCTCCCCTTGTTCTCAATTCTTTCCTTGACTGGCAACACACTGCCACTGATGAGACTTAACCTAAAGAGTGATTCCACGTTTTGGAAGCACAAGGGACTGGACGGGCACTTAACTCGGACTATCCAACTGCCTTGTAGACTGCCCTTGTTCTAAGTTCTTTTCTGACCTAGGAACACACGGCCGCATAGGCGTCTTCGCCTTCAGAGCGTTTTTACGCTTTGGAAGCATAAGGGCCTTGGCCTGCGTTTCACGTAGCGCTTCCAACTTGCTTCTAGGCCTCCTTTGTTGCAAGTTCCTTCTTGAACTGCGAACACACTGCTACTTATGAGACTTCACCTTAAGACCGATGATACGTTTTGGAAGCCTACGAGCCTTGGAGTTCACTTCGTTCAGAGTCTCCAACCTGCCTAGAATCCGCCCTTGTTCTAACACCTTTCCTCAACTGGGAAAACACTGCCATGGATGAGTGTTCGTCTTCAGGGCGTTTGTAGGTTTTGGGAGCATAAGGGCCTTCTCTTGAACTGATCTCAGAGTATCCAACATGCTTATAGTCTCCCCTTGTTCTAAATTCCTTCCTTCCCTGGGAACACACTGCCACTTATGAGACTTAACCTTACGTGCGATTCTAAGTTTTGGAAGCACAAGGGACTGGGCGGGCACTTAACTCAGGGCATGCAACTATCATACCCTAGTGCTTTTCTCACCTCCGAAAACATGGCCGCATAGGCCTCTTCGCCTTTGGAGCGTTTATACCTTTTGGAAGCATAAGAGCCTTAGCCTGCATTTTCCTTAGCGCTTCCAACTTGCTTATCGGCCTCCTTTGTTGTAAGTTCCTTCTTGAACTGCGAACACACTGCCCCTTATGAGACTGCACCTTAAGACCGATGATACGTTTTGGAAGTCTAAGGGACTTGGTGTGCACTTAATTCCCAGTATGCAACTGACCTACCTACTGTCCTTGTTCTAACTTCTTTCCTCCAATGGGAAAACACTGCCAGAATGGGTTTTCTTATTAAACGGGATTTTAACTTTTGGAAGCAGTAGTGCATTGGGAGCACTTCTCTCAGCTTCTCCAACTTGCCAAGAGTATGCCCTTGTTCTCAAACCTTTCCTCAACTGGGTCAACTGACATGCATGAGTGTTTGTCTTCAGGGCGTTTGTACCTTTTGGAAGCCTGAGGACCTTCACTTGAACTTAACCCAGAGTATCCAACTGGCTTATACTCTGTCCTCATTCTAAGATCCTTCCTCGCCTGCGCACACACTGCCACTTATGAGACTTAACCTTAAGAGTGATTATACGTTCTGGAAGCATAAGGGTCTTAGCGTGCACTTCCCTTATAGTATCCAACTTACCAATAGTGCGGCCTTGTTCTAACTTCTTTCCATAACTGGGAACACACTGCCATTTATGAATCTTCACCTTAAGATCGCGTTTCCGTTTTGGATGCAGAGGAGTCTTTGCGTACCCTTAACTCAGAGTTTCCAACCAGCACTTAGTCCGCCGTTGTCCTCAATTCTTCCTTCACTGGGAACACACTGCCACTGAGGAGACTTAACCTTAAGAGTAATAATACGTTTTGGAAGCACAAGGGACTGGACGGGCCCTTAACTCAGAGTATGCAACTAGTTTCGAGTCTGCCCATGTTCCTAGTTCTTTTCTGACCTCGGAACACATGGTCGCATAGGCCTCTTCGCCTTTACAGCGTTTATAGGTTTTGGAAGCATAAGAGCCTTAGCCTGCATTTTCCTTAGCGCTTCCAACTTGCTTATAGGCCTCCTTTGTTGTAAGTTCCTTCATGAACTGCGAACACCCTGCCAGTTATGAGACTTCACCTTAAGAGAGATGATACGTTTTGAAAGCCTACGGGACTTGGGGTTCACTTAATACAAGTCTCCAACCTGCCTAGAGTCCGCCCTTGATGTAACACCTTTCCTCCACTGGGAAAACACAGCCATGTATGAGTGTTCGTTCTTAGGGTGCTTGTAGATTTTGGAAGCATAAGGGCCTTCCCTTGAACTTATCTCAGAGTATCCAACATTATTATCGTCTCCCCTTGTTCTAAATTCTTTCCTTCACTGGGAACACACTGCCACTTATGAGACCTAACCTTATGTGCGATTCTAAGTTCTGGAAGCACAAGGGACTGTGCGGGCACTTAACTCAGGGCATGCAACTATCATACCCTAGTGCTTTTCTCACCTCGGAACACATGGCCCCATAGGCCTCTTCGCCTTTAGAGCGTTTATACCTTTTGGAAGCAAAAGAGCCTTAGCCTGCATTTTCCTTAGCGCTTCCAACTTGCCTATGGGCCTCCTTTGTTGTAAGTTCCTTCTTGAACTGCGAACACACTGCCACTTATGAGACTTCACCTTAAGACCAATGATACGTTTTGGAAGCCTACGGGAATTGGGGTGCACTTAATTCAAGTCTAAAACCGGCCTACAGTCCGCCCTTGTTCTAACACCTTTCCTCAACTGGGAAAACACTGCCATGGATGAGTGTTCGTCTTCAGGGTGTTTGTAGGTTTTGGGAGCATAAGGGCCTTCCCTTGAACTTATCTCAGAGTATCCAACATGCTTATAGTCTATTCTTGTTCTAAACTCTTTCCTTCACTGGGAACACACTGCCACTTATGAGACTTAACCTTTAGTGCGAGTATAAGTTGGAAGCACAAGGGACTGGATGGGCACTTAACTCAGGGTATGCAACTATCATACCCTAGTTCTTTTCTCACCTCGGAACACATGGCCGCATAGGCCTCTTCGCCTTTAGAGCGTTTATAACTTTTGGAAGCACAAGAGCCTTAGCCTGCATTTTCCTTAGCGCTTCCAACTTGCTTATGGGCCTCCTTTGTTGTTAGTTCCTTCTGGAACTGCGAACACACTGCCACTTATGAGACTTCGCCTTCAGACCGATGATACGTTTTGGAAGCCTACGGGACTTGGGGTGCACTTAATTCAAGTCTCCAACCTGCCTAGAGTCCGCCCTTGTTCTAACACCTTTCCTCAACTGGGAAAACACTGCCAAGGAGGAGTGTTCGTCTTCAGGGCGTTTGTAGGGTTTGGGAGCATAAGGGCCTTCCCTTGAACTGATCTCAGAGTATCCAACATGCTTAGAGTCTCCCCTTGTTCTAAATTCTTTCCTTCACTGGGAACACTCTGCCACTGATGACACTTTACCTTTCGGGCGATTCTAAGTTTTGGAAGCACAAGGGACTGGACGGGTACTTAACTCAGAGTGTGCAAGGAGCTTAGAGTCTGCCTTTGTTCCTAGTTCTTTTCTGACCTGGGAACACATGGCCGCATAGGCCTCTTCGCCTATAGAGCGTTTATAGGTTTTGGAAGCATAAGGGCCTTAGCCTGCATTTTCCTTAGCGCTTCCAAGTTGCTTATAGGCCTCCTTTGTTGTAAGTTCCTTCTTGAACTGCGAACACACTGCCCCTTATGAGACTTCACCTTAAGACCGATGATACGTTTTGGAAGCCTACGGGAATTGGGATGCACTTAATTCAAGTCTCCAACCTGCCTAGAGTCCGCCCTTGTTCTAACACCTTTCCTCCACTGGGAAAACACTGCCATGGATGAGTGTTCGTCTTCAGGGTGTTTGTAGGTTTCGGAAGCATAAGGGCCTTCCCTTGAACTTATCTCAGAGTTCAACATGCTTATAGTCTATTCTTGTTCTAAATTCTTTCCTTCACTGGGAACACACTGCCACTTATGAGACTTCACCTTAAGAGTAATGATACGTTTTGGCAGTCTACGGGCCTTGGTCTTCACTTAATTCAGAGTCTCCAACCTGCCTAGAGTCCGCCCTTGTTCTAACACCTTTCCTCCACGGGGAAAACACTGCCATGTATGAGAGCTCAACTTCAGGGCGCTTGTAGGTTTTGGAAGCATAAGGGCCTTCACTACTCTGACATTATAGTCTCCCCTTGTTCTCAATTCTTTCCTTGACTGGCAACACACTGCCACTGATGAGACTTAACCTAAAGAGTGATTCCACGTTTTGGAAGCACAAGGGACTGGACGGGCACTTAACTCGGACTATCCAACTGCCTTGTAGACTGCCCTTGTTCTAAGTTCTTTTCTGACCTAGGAACACACGGCCGCATAGGCGTCTTCGCCTTCAGAGCGTTTTTACGCTTTGGAAGCATAAGGGCCTTGGCCTGCGTTTCACGTAGCGCTTCCAACTTGCTTCTAGGCCTCCTTTGTTGCAAGTTCCTTCTTGAACTGCGAACACACTGCTACTTATGAGACTTCACCTTAAGACCGATGATACGTTTTGGAAGCCTACGAGCCTTGGAGTTCACTTCGTTCAGAGTCTCCAACCTGCCTAGAATCCGCCCTTGTTCTAACACCTTTCCTCAACTGGGAAAACACTGCCATGGATGAGTGTTCGTCTTCAGGGCGTTTGTAGGTTTTGGGAGCATAAGGGCCTTCTCTTGAACTGATCTCAGAGTATCCAACATGCTTATAGTCTCCCCTTGTTCTAAATTCCTTCCTTCCCTGGGAACACACTGCCACTTATGAGACTTAACCTTACGTGCGATTCTAAGTTTTGGAAGCACAAGGGACTGGGCGGGCACTTAACTCAGGGCATGCAACTATCATACCCTAGTGCTTTTCTCACCTCCGAAAACATGGCCGCATAGGCCTCTTCGCCTTTGGAGCGTTTATACCTTTTGGAAGCATAAGAGCCTTAGCCTGCATTTTCCTTAGCGCTTCCAACTTGCTTATCGGCCTCCTTTGTTGTAAGTTCCTTCTTGAACTGCGAACACACTGCCCCTTATGAGACTGCACCTTAAGACCGATGATACGTTTTGGAAGTCTAAGGGACTTGGTGTGCACTTAATTCCCAGTATGCAACTGACCTACCTACTGTCCTTGTTCTAACTTCTTTCCTCCAATGGGAAAACACTGCCAGAATGGGTTTTCTTATTAAACGGGATTTTAACTTTTGGAAGCAGTAGTGCATTGGGAGCACTTCTCTCAGCTTCTCCAACTTGCCAAGAGTATGCCCTTGTTCTCAAACCTTTCCTCAACTGGGTCAACTGACATGCATGAGTGTTTGTCTTCAGGGCGTTTGTACCTTTTGGAAGCCTGAGGACCTTCACTTGAACTTAACCCAGAGTATCCAACTGGCTTATACTCTGTCCTCATTCTAAGATCCTTCCTCGCCTGCGCACACACTGCCACTTATGAGACTTAACCTTAAGAGTGATTATACGTTCTGGAAGCATAAGGGTCTTAGCGTGCACTTCCCTTATAGTATCCAACTTACCAATAGTGCGGCCTTGTTCTAACTTCTTTCCATAACTGGGAACACACTGCCATTTATGAATCTTCACCTTAAGATCGCGTTTCCGTTTTGGATGCAGAGGAGTCTTTGCGTACCCTTAACTCAGAGTTTCCAACCAGCACTTAGTCCGCCGTTGTCCTCAATTCTTCCTTCACTGGGAACACACTGCCACTGAGGAGACTTAACCTTAAGAGTAATAATACGTTTTGGAAGCACAAGGGACTGGACGGGCCCTTAACTCAGAGTATGCAACTAGTTTCGAGTCTGCCCATGTTCCTAGTTCTTTTCTGACCTCGGAACACATGGTCGCATAGGCCTCTTCGCCTTTACAGCGTTTATAGGTTTTGGAAGCATAAGAGCCTTAGCCTGCATTTTCCTTAGCGCTTCCAACTTGCTTATAGGCCTCCTTTGTTGTAAGTTCCTTCATGAACTGCGAACACCCTGCCAGTTATGAGACTTCACCTTAAGAGAGATGATACGTTTTGAAAGCCTACGGGACTTGGGGTTCACTTAATACAAGTCTCCAACCTGCCTAGAGTCCGCCCTTGATGTAACACCTTTCCTCCACTGGGAAAACACAGCCATGTATGAGTGTTCGTTCTTAGGGTGCTTGTAGATTTTGGAAGCATAAGGGCCTTCCCTTGAACTTATCTCAGAGTATCCAACATTATTATCGTCTCCCCTTGTTCTAAATTCTTTCCTTCACTGGGAACACACTGCCACTTATGAGACCTAACCTTATGTGCGATTCTAAGTTCTGGAAGCACAAGGGACTGTGCGGGCACTTAACTCAGGGCATGCAACTATCATACCCTAGTGCTTTTCTCACCTCGGAACACATGGCCCCATAGGCCTCTTCGCATTTAGAGCGTTTATACCTTTTGGAAGCAAAAGAGCCTTAGCCTGCATTTTCCTTAGCGCTTCCAACTTGCCTATGGGCCTCCTTTGTTGTAAGTTCCTTCTTGAACTGCGAACACACTGCCACTTATGAGACTTCACCTTAAGACCAATGATACGTTTTGGAAGCCTACGGGAATTGGGGTGCACTTAATTCAAGTCTAAAACCGGCCTACAGTCCGCCCTTGTTCTAACACCTTTCCTCAACTGGGAAAACACTGCCATGGATGAGTGTTCGTCTTCAGGGTGTTTGTAGGTTTTGGGAGCATAAGGGCCTTCCCTTGAACTTATCTCAGAGTATCCAACATGCTTATAGTCTATTCTTGTTCTAAACTCTTTCCTTCACTGGGAACACACTGCCACTTATGAGACTTAACCTTTAGTGCGAGTATAAGTTGGAAGCACAAGGGACTGGATGGGCACTTAACTCAGGGTATGCAACTATCATACCCTAGTTCTTTTCTCACCTCGGAACACATGGCCGCATAGGCCTCTTCGCCTTTAGAGCGTTTATAACTTTTGGAAGCACAAGAGCCTTAGCCTGCATTTTCCTTAGCGCTTCCAACTTGCTTATGGGCCTCCTTTGTTGTTAGTTCCTTCTGGAACTGCGAACACACTGCCACTTATGAGACTTCGCCTTCAGACCGATGATACGTTTTGGAAGCCTACGGGACTTGGGGTGCACTTAATTCAAGTCTCCAACCTGCCTAGAGTCCGCCCTTGTTCTAACACCTTTCCTCAACTGGGAAAACACTGCCAAGGATGAGTGTTCGTCTTCAGGGCGTTTGTAGGGTTTGGGAGCATAAGGGCCTTCCCTTGAACTGATCTCAGAGTATCCAACATGCTTAGAGTCTCCCCTTGTTCTAAATTCTTTCCTTCACTGGGAACACTCTGCCACTGATGACACTTTACCTTTCGGGCGATTCTAAGTTTTGGAAGCACAAGGGACTGGACGGGTACTTAACTCAGAGTGTGCAAGGAGCTTAGAGTCTGCCTTTGTTCCTAGTTCTTTTCTGACCTGGGAACACATGGCCGCATAGGCCTCTTCGCCTATAGAGCGTTTATAGGTTTTGGAAGCATAAGGGCCTTAGCCTGCATTTTCCTTAGCGCTTCCAACTTGCTTATAGGCCTCCTTTGTTGTAAGTTCCTTCTTGAACTGCGAACACACTGCCCCTTATGAGACTTCACCTTAAGACCGATGATACGTTTTGGAAGCCTACGGGAATTGGGATGCACTTAATTCAAGTCTCCAACCTGCCTAGAGTCCGCCCTTGTTCTAACACCTTTCCTCCACTGGGAAAACACTGCCATGGATGAGTGTTCGTCTTCAGGGTGTTTGTAGGTTTCGGAAGCATAAGGGCCTTCCCTTGAACTTATCTCAGAGTTCAACATGCTTATAGTCTATTCTTGTTCTAAATTCTTTCCTTCCCTGGGAACACACTGCCACTTATGAGACTTCACCTTAAGACTAATGATACGTTTTGGCAGTCTACGGGCCTTGGTCTTCACTTAATTCAGAGTCTCCAACCTGCCTAGAGTCCGCCCTTGTTCTAACACCTTTCCTCCACTGGGAAAACACTGCCATGTATGAGAGCTCAACTTCAGGGCGCTTGTAGGTTTTGGAAGCATAAGGGCCTTCACTACTCTGACATTATAGTCTCCCCTTGTTCTCAATTCTTTCCTTGACTGGCAACACACTGCCACTGATGAGACTTAACCTAAAGAGTGATTCCACGTTTTGGAAGCACAAGGGACTGGACGGGCACTTAACTCGGACTATCCAACTGCCTTGTAGACTGCCCTTGTTCTAAGTTCTTTTCTGACCTAGGAACACACGGCCGCATAGGCGTCTTCGCCTTCAGAGCGTTTTTACGCTTTGGAAGCATAAGGGCCTTGGCCTGCGTTTCACGTAGCGCTTCCAACTTGCTTCTAGGCCTCCTTTGTTGCAAGTTCCTTCTTGAACTGCGAACACACTGCTACTTATGAGACTTCACCTTAAGACCGATGATACGTTTTGGAAGCCTACGAGCCTTGGAGTTCACTTCGTTCAGAGTCTCCAACCTGCCTAGAATCCGCCCTTGTTCTAACACCTTTCCTCAACTGGGAAAACACTGCCATGGATGAGTGTTCGTCTTCAGGGCGTTTGTAGGTTTTGGGAGCATAAGGGCCTTCTCTTGAACTGATCTCAGAGTATCCAACATGCTTATAGTCTCCCCTTGTTCTAAATTCTTTCCTTCCCTGGGAACACACTGCCACTTATGAGACTTAACCTTACGTGCGATTCTAAGTTTTGGAAGCACAAGGGACTGGGCGGGCACTTAACTCAGGGCATGCAACTATCATACCCTAGTGCTTTTCTCACCTCCGAAAACATGGCCGCATAGGCCTCTTCGCCTTTGGAGCGTTTATACCTTTTGGAAGCATAAGAGCCTTAGCCTGCATTTTCCTTAGCGCTTCCAACTTGCTTATCGGCCTCCTTTGTTGTAAGTTCCTTCTTGAACTGCGAACACACTGCCCCTTATGAGACTGCACCTTAAGACCGATGATACGTTTTGGAAGTCTAAGGGACTTGGTGTGCACTTAATTCCCAGTATGCAACTGGCCTACCTACTGTCCTTGTTCTAACTTCTTTCCTCCAATGGGAAAACACTGCCAGAATGGGTTTTCTTATTAAACGGGATTTTAACTTTTGGAAGCAGTAGTGCATTGGGAGCACTTCTCTCAGCTTCTCCAACTTGCCAAGAGTATGCCCTTGTTCTCAAACCTTTCCTCAACTGGGTCAACTGACATGCATGAGTGTTTGTCTTCAGGGCGTTTGTACCTTTTGGAAGCCTGAGGACCTTCACTTGAACTTAACCCAGAGTATCCAACTGGCTTATACTCTGTCCTCGTTCTAAGATCCTTCCTCGCCTGCGCACACACTGCCACTTATGAGACTTAACCTTAAGAGTGATTATACGTTCTGGAAGCATAAGGGTCTTAGCGTGCACTTCCCTTATAGTATCCAACTTACCAATAGTGCGGCCTTGTTCTAACTTCTTTCCATAACTGGGAACACACTGCCATTTATGAATCTTCACCTTAAGATCGCGTTTCCGTTTTGGATGCAGAGGAGTCTTTGCGTACCCTTAACTCAGAGTTTCCAACCAGCACTTAGTCCGCCGTTGTCCTCAATTCTTCCTTCACTGGGAACACACTGCCACTGAGGAGACTTAACCTTAAGAGTAATAATACGTTTTGGAAGCACAAGGGACTGGACGGGCCCTTAACTCAGAGTATGCAACTAGTTTCGAGTCTGCCCATGTTCCTAGTTCTTTTCTGACCTCGGAACACATGGTCGCATAGGCCTCTTCGCCTTTACAGCGTTTATAGGTTTTGGAAGCATAAGAGCCTTAGCCTGCATTTTCCTTAGCGCTTCCAACTTGCTTATAGGCCTCCTTTGTTGTAAGTTCCTTCATGAACTGCGAACACCCTGCCAGTTATGAGACTTCACCTTAAGAGAGATGATACGTTTTGAAAGCCTACGGGACTTGGGGTTCACTTAATACAAGTCTCCAACCTGCCTAGAGTCCGCCCTTGATGTAACACCTTTCCTCCACTGGGAAAACACAGCCATGTATGAGTGTTCGTTCTTAGGGTGCTTGTAGATTTTGGAAGCATAAGGGCCTTCCCTTGAACTTATCTCAGAGTATCCAACATTATTATCGTCTCCCCTTGTTCTAAATTCTTTCCTTCACTGGGAACACACTGCCACTTATGAGACCTAACCTTATGTGCGATTCTAAGTTCTGGAAGCACAAGGGACTGTGCGGGCACTTAACTCAGGGCATGCAACTATCATACCCTAGTGCTTTTCTCACCTCGGAACACATGGCCCCATAGGCCTCTTCGCCTTTAGAGCGTTTATACCTTTTGGAAGCAAAAGAGCCTTAGCCTGCATTTTCCTTAGCGCTTCCAACTTGCCTATGGGCCTCCTTTGTTGTAAGTTCCTTCTTGAACTGCGAACACACTGCCACTTATGAGACTTCACCTTAAGACCAATGATACGTTTTGGAAGCCTACGGGAATTGGGGTGCACTTAATTCAAGTCTAAAACCGGCCTACAGTCCGCCCTTGTTCTAACACCTTTCCTCAACTGGGAAAACACTGCCATGGATGAGTGTTCGTCTTCAGGGTGTTTGTAGGTTTTGGGCGCATAAGGGCCTTCCCTTGAACTTATCTCAGAGTATCCAACATGCTTATAGTCTATTCTTGTTCTAAACTCTTTCCTTCACTGGGAACACACTGCCACTTATGAGACTTAACCTTTAGTGCGAGTATAAGTTGGAAGCACAAGGGACTGGATGGGCACTTAACTCAGGGTATGCAACTATCATACCCTAGTTCTTTTCTCACCTCGGAACACATGGCCGCATAGGCCTCTTCGCCTTTAGAGCGTTTATAACTTTTGGAAGCACAAGAGCCTTAGCCTGCATTTTCCTTAGCGCTTCCAACTTGCTTATGGGCCTCCTTTGTTGTTAGTTCCTTCTGGAACTGCGAACACACTGCCACTTATGAGACTTCGCCTTCAGACCGATGATACGTTTTGGAAGCCTACGGGACTTGGGGTGCACTTAATTCAAGTCTCCAACCTGCCTAGAGTCCGCCCTTGTTCTAACACCTTTCCTCAACTGGGAAAACACTGCCAAGGAGGAGTGTTCGTCTTCAGGGCGTTTGTAGGGTTTGGGAGCATAAGGGCCTTCCCTTGAACTGATCTCAGAGTATCCAACATGCTTAGAGTCTCCCCTTGTTCTAAATTCTTTCCTTCACTGGGAACACTCTGCCACTGATGACACTTTACCTTTCGGGCGATTCTAAGTTTTGGAAGCACAAGGGACTGGACGGGTACTTAACTCAGAGTGTGCAAGGAGCTTAGAGTCTGCCTTTGTTCCTAGTTCTTTTCTGACCTGGGAACACATGGCCGCATAGGCCTCTTCGCCTATAGAGCGTTTATAGGTTTTGGAAGCATAAGGGCCTTAGCCTGCATTTTCCTTAGCGCTTCCAACTTGCTTATAGGCCTCCTTTGTTGTAAGTTCCTTCTTGAACTGCGAACACACTGCCCCTTATGAGACTTCACCTTAAGACCGATGATACGTTTTGGAAGCCTACGGGAATTGGGATGCACTTAATTCAAGTCTCCAACCTGCCTAGAGTCCGCCCTTGTTCTAACACCTTTCCTCCACTGGGAAAACACTGCCATGGATGAGTGTTCGTCTTCAGGGTGTTTGTAGGTTTCGGAAGCATAAGGGCCTTCCCTTGAACTTATCTCAGAGTTCAACATGCTTATAGTCTATTCTTGTTCTAAATTCTTTCCTTCACTGGGAACACACTGCCACTTATGAGACTTCACCTTAAGACTAATGATACGTTTTGGCAGTCTACGGGCCTTGGTCTTCACTTAATTCAGAGTCTCCAACCTGCCTAGAGTCCGCCCTTGTTCTAACACCTTTCCTCCACTGGGAAAACACTGCCATGTATGAGAGCTCAACTTCAGGGCGCTTGTAGGTTTTGGAAGCATAAGGGCCTTCACTACTCTGACATTATAGTCTCCCCTTGTTCTCAATTCTTTCCTTGACTGGCAACACACTGCCACTGATGAGACTTAACCTAAAGAGTGATTCCACGTTTTGGAAGCACAAGGGACTGGACGGGCACTTAACTCGGACTATCCAACTGCCTTGTAGACTGCCCTTGTTCTAAGTTCTTTTCTGACCTAGGAACACACGGCCGCATAGGCGTCTTCGCCTTCAGAGCGTTTTTACGCTTTGGAAGCATAAGGGCCTTGGCCTGCGTTTCACGTAGCGCTTCCAACTTGCTTCTAGGCCTCCTTTGTTGCAAGTTCCTTCTTGAACTGCGAACACACTGCTACTTATGAGACTTCACCTTAAGACCGATGATACGTTTTGGAAGCCTACGAGCCTTGGAGTTCACTTCGTTCAGAGTCTCCAACCTGCCTAGAATCCGCCCTTGTTCTAACACCTTTCCTCAACTGGGAAAACACTGCCATGGATGAGTGTTCGTCTTCAGGGCGTTTGTAGGTTTTGGGAGCATAAGGGCCTTCTCTTGAACTGATCTCAGAGTATCCAACATGCTTATAGTCTCCCCTTGTTCTAAATTCTTTCCTTCCCTGGGAACACACTGCCACTTATGAGACTTAACCTTACGTGCGATTCTAAGTTTTGGAAGCACAAGGGACTGGGCGGGCACTTAACTCAGGGCATGCAACTATCATACCCTAGTGCTTTTCTCACCTCCGAAAACATGGCCGCATAGGCCTCTTCGCCTTTGGAGCGTTTATACCTTTTGGAAGCATAAGAGCCTTAGCCTGCATTTTCCTTAGCGCTTCCAACTTGCTTATCGGCCTCCTTTGTTGTAAGTTCCTTCTTGAACTGCGAACACACTGCCCCTTATGAGACTGCACCTTAAGACCGATGATACGTTTTGGAAGTCTAAGGGACTTGGTGTGCACTTAATTCCCAGTATGCAACTGGCCTACCTACTGTCCTTGTTCTAACTTCTTTCCTCCAATGGGAAAACACTGCCAGAATGGGTTTTCTTATTAAACGGGATTTTAACTTTTGGAAGCAGTAGTGCATTGGGAGCACTTCTCTCAGCTTCTCCAACTTGCCAAGAGTATGCCCTTGTTCTCAAACCTTTCCTCAACTGGGTCAACTGACATGCATGAGTGTTTGTCTTCAGGGCGTTTGTACCTTTTGGAAGCCTGAGGACCTTCACTTGAACTTAACCCAGAGTATCCAACTGGCTTATACTCTGTCCTCGTTCTAAGATCCTTCCTCGCCTGCGCACACACTGCCACTTATGAGACTTAACCTTAAGAGTGATTATACGTTCTGGAAGCATAAGGGTCTTAGCGTGCACTTCCCTTATAGTATCCAACTTACCAATAGTGCGGCCTTGTTCTAACTTCTTTCCATAACTGGGAACACACTGCCATTTATGAATCTTCACCTTAAGATCGCGTTTCCGTTTTGGATGCAGAGGAGTCTTTGCGTACCCTTAACTCAGAGTTTCCAACCAGCACTTAGTCCGCCGTTGTCCTCAATTCTTCCTTCACTGGGAACACACTGCCACTGAGGAGACTTAACCTTAAGAGTAATAATACGTTTTGGAAGCACAAGGGACTGGACGGGCCCTTAACTCAGAGTATGCAACTAGTTTCGAGTCTGCCCATGTTCCTAGTTCTTTTCTGACCTCGGAACACATGGTCGCATAGGCCTCTTCGCCTTTACAGCGTTTATAGGTTTTGGAAGCATAAGAGCCTTAGCCTGCATTTTCCTTAGCGCTTCCAACTTGCTTATAGGCCTCCTTTGTTGTAAGTTCCTTCATGAACTGCGAACACCCTGCCAGTTATGAGACTTCACCTTAAGAGAGATGATACGTTTTGAAAGCCTACGGGACTTGGGGTTCACTTAATACAAGTCTCCAACCTGCCTAGAGTCCGCCCTTGATGTAACACCTTTCCTCCACTGGGAAAACACAGCCATGTATGAGTGTTCGTTCTTAGGGTGCTTGTAGATTTTGGAAGCATAAGGGCCTTCCCTTGAACTTATCTCAGAGTATCCAACATTATTATCGTCTCCCCTTGTTCTAAATTCTTTCCTTCACTGGGAACACACTGCCACTTATGAGACCTAACCTTATGTGCGATTCTAAGTTCTGGAAGCACAAGGGACTGTGCGGGCACTTAACTCAGGGCATGCAACTATCATACCCTAGTGCTTTTCTCACCTCGGAACACATGGCCCCATAGGCCTCTTCGCCTTTAGAGCGTTTATACCTTTTGGAAGCAAAAGAGCCTTAGCCTGCATTTTCCTTAGCGCTTCCAACTTGCCTATGGGCCTCCTTTGTTGTAAGTTCCTTCTTGAACTGCGAACACACTGCCACTTATGAGACTTCACCTTAAGACCAATGATACGTTTTGGAAGCCTACGGGAATTGGGGTGCACTTAATTCAAGTCTAAAACCGGCCTACAGTCCGCCCTTGTTCTAACACCTTTCCTCAACTGGGAAAACACTGCCATGGATGAGTGTTCGTCTTCAGGGTGTTTGTAGGTTTTGGGCGCATAAGGGCCTTCCCTTGAACTTATCTCAGAGTATCCAACATGCTTATAGTCTATTCTTGTTCTAAACTCTTTCCTTCACTGGGAACACACTGCCACTTATGAGACTTAACCTTTAGTGCGAGTATAAGTTGGAAGCACAAGGGACTGGATGGGCACTTAACTCAGGGTATGCAACTATCATACCCTAGTTCTTTTCTCACCTCGGAACACATGGCCGCATAGGCCTCTTCGCCTTTAGAGCGTTTATAACTTTTGGAAGCACAAGAGCCTTAGCCTGCATTTTCCTTAGCGCTTCCAACTTGCTTATGGGCCTCCTTTGTTGTTAGTTCCTTCTGGAACTGCGAACACACTGCCACTTATGAGACTTCGCCTTCAGACCGATGATACGTTTTGGAAGCCTACGGGACTTGGGGTGCACTTAATTCAAGTCTCCAACCTGCCTAGAGTCCGCCCTTGTTCTAACACCTTTCCTCAACTGGGAAAACACTGCCAAGGAGGAGTGTTCGTCTTCAGGGCGTTTGTAGGGTTTGGGAGCATAAGGGCCTTCCCTTGAACTGATCTCAGAGTATCCAACATGCTTAGAGTCTCCCCTTGTTCTAAATTCTTTCCTTCACTGGGAACACTCTGCCACTGATGACACTTTACCTTTCGGGCGATTCTAAGTTTTGGAAGCACAAGGGACTGGACGGGTACTTAACTCAGAGTGTGCAAGGAGCTTAGAGTCTGCCTTTGTTCCTAGTTCTTTTCTGACCTGGGAACACATGGCCGCATAGGCCTCTTCGCCTATAGAGCGTTTATAGGTTTTGGAAGCATAAGGGCCTTAGCCTGCATTTTCCTTAGCGCTTCCAACTTGCTTATAGGCCTCCTTTGTTGTAAGTTCCTTCTTGAACTGCGAACACACTGCCCCTTATGAGACTTCACCTTAAGACCGATGATACGTTTTGGAAGCCTACGGGAATTGGGATGCACTTAATTCAAGTCTCCAACCTGCCTAGAGTCCGCCCTTGTTCTAACACCTTTCCTCCACTGGGAAAACACTGCCATGGATGAGTGTTCGTCTTCAGGGTGTTTGTAGGTTTCGGAAGCATAAGGGCCTTCCCTTGAACTTATCTCAGAGTTCAACATGCTTATAGTCTATTCTTGTTCTAAATTCTTTCCTTCACTGGGAACACACTGCCACTTATGAGACTTCACCTTAAGACTAATGATACGTTTTGGCAGTCTACGGGCCTTGGTCTTCACTTAATTCAGAGTCTCCAACCTGCCTAGAGTCCGCCCTTGTTCTAACACCTTTCCTCCACTGGGAAAACACTGCCATGTATGAGAGCTCAACTTCAGGGCGCTTGTAGGTTTTGGAAGCATAAGGGCCTTCACTACTCTGACATTATAGTCTCCCCTTGTTCTCAATTCTTTCCTTGACTGGCAACACACTGCCACTGATGAGACTTAACCTAAAGAGTGATTCCACGTTTTGGAAGCACAAGGGACTGGACGGGCACTTAACTCGGACTATCCAACTGCCTTGTAGACTGCCCTTGTTCTAAGTTCTTTTCTGACCTAGGAACACACGGCCGCATAGGCGTCTTCGCCTTCAGAGCGTTTTTACGCTTTGGAAGCATAAGGGCCTTGGCCTGCGTTTCACGTAGCGCTTCCAACTTGCTTCTAGGCCTCCTTTGTTGCAAGTTCCTTCTTGAACTGCGAACACACTGCTACTTATGAGACTTCACCTTAAGACCGATGATACGTTTTGGAAGCCTACGAGCCTTGGAGTTCACTTCGTTCAGAGTCTCCAACCTGCCTAGAATCCGCCCTTGTTCTAACACCTTTCCTCAACTGGGAAAACACTGCCATGGATGAGTGTTCGTCTTCAGGGCGTTTGTAGGTTTTGGGAGCATAAGGGCCTTCTCTTGAACTGATCTCAGAGTATCCAACATGCTTATAGTCTCCCCTTGTTCTAAATTCTTTCCTTCCCTGGGAACACACTGCCACTTATGAGACTTAACCTTACGTGCGATTCTAAGTTTTGGAAGCACAAGGGACTGGGCGGGCACTTAACTCAGGGCATGCAACTATCATACCCTAGTGCTTTTCTCACCTCCGAAAACATGGCCGCATAGGCCTCTTCGCCTTTGGAGCGTTTATACCTTTTGGAAGCATAAGAGCCTTAGCCTGCATTTTCCTTAGCGCTTCCAACTTGCTTATCGGCCTCCTTTGTTGTAAGTTCCTTCTTGAACTGCGAACACACTGCCCCTTATGAGACTGCACCTTAAGACCGATGATACGTTTTGGAAGTCTAAGGGACTTGGTGTGCACTTAATTCCCAGTATGCAACTGGCCTACCTACTGTCCTTGTTCTAACTTCTTTCCTCCAATGGGAAAACACTGCCAGAATGGGTTTTCTTATTAAACGGGATTTTAACTTTTGGAAGCAGTAGTGCATTGGGAGCACTTCTCTCAGCTTCTCCAACTTGCCAAGAGTATGCCCTTGTTCTCAAACCTTTCCTCAACTGGGTCAACTGACATGCATGAGTGTTTGTCTTCAGGGCGTTTGTACCTTTTGGAAGCCTGAGGACCTTCACTTGAACTTAACCCAGAGTATCCAACTGGCTTATACTCTGTCCTCGTTCTAAGATCCTTCCTCGCCTGCGCACACACTGCCACTTATGAGACTTAACCTTAAGAGTGATTATACGTTCTGGAAGCATAAGGGTCTTAGCGTGCACTTCCCTTATAGTATCCAACTTACCAATAGTGCGGCCTTGTTCTAACTTCTTTCCATAACTGGGAACACACTGCCATTTATGAATCTTCACCTTAAGATCGCGTTTCCGTTTTGGATGCAGAGGAGTCTTTGCGTACCCTTAACTCAGAGTTTCCAACCAGCACTTAGTCCGCCGTTGTCCTCAATTCTTCCTTCACTGGGAACACACTGCCACTGAGGAGACTTAACCTTAAGAGTAATAATACGTTTTGGAAGCACAAGGGACTGGACGGGCCCTTAACTCAGAGTATGCAACTAGTTTCGAGTCTGCCCATGTTCCTAGTTCTTTTCTGACCTCGGAACACATGGTCGCATAGGCCTCTTCGCCTTTACAGCGTTTATAGGTTTTGGAAGCATAAGAGCCTTAGCCTGCATTTTCCTTAGCGCTTCCAACTTGCTTATAGGCCTCCTTTGTTGTAAGTTCCTTCATGAACTGCGAACACCCTGCCAGTTATGAGACTTCACCTTAAGAGAGATGATACGTTTTGAAAGCCTACGGGACTTGGGGTTCACTTAATACAAGTCTCCAACCTGCCTAGAGTCCGCCCTTGATGTAACACCTTTCCTCCACTGGGAAAACACAGCCATGTATGAGTGTTCGTTCTTAGGGTGCTTGTAGATTTTGGAAGCATAAGGGCCTTCCCTTGAACTTATCTCAGAGTATCCAACATTATTATCGTCTCCCCTTGTTCTAAATTCTTTCCTTCACTGGGAACACACTGCCACTTATGAGACCTAACCTTATGTGCGATTCTAAGTTCTGGAAGCACAAGGGACTGTGCGGGCACTTAACTCAGGGCATGCAACTATCATACCCTAGTGCTTTTCTCACCTCGGAACACATGGCCCCATAGGCCTCTTCGCCTTTAGAGCGTTTATACCTTTTGGAAGCAAAAGAGCCTTAGCCTGCATTTTCCTTAGCGCTTCCAACTTGCCTATGGGCCTCCTTTGTTGTAAGTTCCTTCTTGAACTGCGAACACACTGCCACTTATGAGACTTCACCTTAAGACCAATGATACGTTTTGGAAGCCTACGGGAATTGGGGTGCACTTAATTCAAGTCTAAAACCGGCCTACAGTCCGCCCTTGTTCTAACACCTTTCCTCAACTGGGAAAACACTGCCATGGATGAGTGTTCGTCTTCAGGGTGTTTGTAGGTTTTGGGCGCATAAGGGCCTTCCCTTGAACTTATCTCAGAGTATCCAACATGCTTATAGTCTATTCTTGTTCTAAACTCTTTCCTTCACTGGGAACACACTGCCACTTATGAGACTTCGCCTTCAGACCGATGATACGTTTTGGAAGCCTACGGGACTTGGGGTGCACTTAATTCAAGTCTCCAACCTGCCTAGAGTCCGCCCTTGTTCTAACACCTTTCCTCAACTGGGAAAACACTGCCAAGGAGGAGTGTTCGTCTTCAGGGCGTTTGTAGGGTTTGGGAGCATAAGGGCCTTCCCTTGAACTGATCTCAGAGTATCCAACATGCTTAGAGTCTCCCCTTGTTCTAAATTCTTTCCTTCACTGGGAACACTCTGCCACTGATGACACTTTACCTTTCGGGCGATTCTAAGTTTTGGAAGCACAAGGGACTGGACGGGTACTTAACTCAGAGTGTGCAAGGAGCTTAGAGTCTGCCTTTGTTCCTAGTTCTTTTCTGACCTGGGAACACATGGCCGCATAGGCCTCTTCGCCTATAGAGCGTTTATAGGTTTTGGAAGCATAAGGGCCTTAGCCTGCATTTTCCTTAGCGCTTCCAACTTGCTTATAGGCCTCCTTTGTTGTAAGTTCCTTCTTGAACTGCGAACACACTGCCACTTATGAGACTTCACCTTAAGACCGATGATACGTTTTGGAAGCCTACGGGAATTGGGATGCACTTAATTCAAGTCTCCAACCTGCCTAGAGTCCGCCCTTGTTCTAACACCTTTCCTCCACTGGGAAAACACTGCCATGGATGAGTGTTCGTCTTCAGGGTGTTTGTAGGTTTCGGAAGCATAAGGGCCTTCCCTTGAACTTATCTCAGAGTTCAACATGCTTATAGTCTATTCTTGTTCTAAATTCTTTCCTTCACTGGGAACACACTGCCACTTATGAGACTTCACCTTAAGACTAATGATACGTTTTGGCAGTCTACGGGCCTTGGTCTTCACTTAATTCAGAGTCTCCAACCTGCCTAGAGTCCGCCCTTGTTCTAACACCTTTCCTCCACTGGGAAAACACTGCCATGTATGAGAGCTCAACTTCAGGGCGCTTGTAGGTTTTGGAAGCATAAGGGCCTTCACTACTCTGACATTATAGTCTCCCCTTGTTCTCAATTCTTTCCTTGACTGGCAACACACTGCCACTGATGAGACTTAACCTAAAGAGTGATTCCACGTTTTGGAAGCACAAGGGACTGGACGGGCACTTAACTCGGACTATCCAACTGCCTTGTAGACTGCCCTTGTTCTAAGTTCTTTTCTGACCTAGGAACACACGGCCGCATAGGCGTCTTCGCCTTCAGAGCGTTTTTACGCTTTGGAAGCATAAGGGCCTTGGCCTGCGTTTCACGTAGCGCTTCCAACTTGCTTCTAGGCCTCCTTTGTTGCAAGTTCCTTCTTGAACTGCGAACACACTGCTACTTATGAGACTTCACCTTAAGACCGATGATACGTTTTGGAAGCCTACGAGCCTTGGAGTTCACTTCGTTCAGAGTCTCCAACCTGCCTAGAATCCGCCCTTGTTCTAACACCTTTCCTCAACTGGGAAAACACTGCCATGGATGAGTGTTCGTCTTCAGGGCGTTTGTAGGTTTTGGGAGCATAAGGGCCTTCTCTTGAACTGATCTCAGAGTATCCAACATGCTTATAGTCTCCCCTTGTTCTAAATTCTTTCCTTCCCTGGGAACACACTGCCACTTATGAGACTTAACCTTACGTGCGATTCTAAGTTTTGGAAGCACAAGGGACTGGGCGGGCACTTAACTCAGGGCATGCAACTATCATACCCTAGTGCTTTTCTCACCTCCGAAAACATGGCCGCATAGGCCTCTTCGCCTTTGGAGCGTTTATACCTTTTGGAAGCATAAGAGCCTTAGCCTGCATTTTCCTTAGCGCTTCCAACTTGCTTATCGGCCTCCTTTGTTGTAAGTTCCTTCTTGAACTGCGAACACACTGCCCCTTATGAGACTGCACCTTAAGACCGATGATACGTTTTGGAAGTCTAAGGGACTTGGTGTGCACTTAATTCCCAGTATGCAACTGGCCTACCTACTGTCCTTGTTCTAACTTCTTTCCTCCAATGGGAAAACACTGCCAGAATGGGTTTTCTTATTAAACGGGATTTTAACTTTTGGAAGCAGTAGTGCATTGGGAGCACTTCTCTCAGCTTCTCCAACTTGCCAAGAGTATGCCCTTGTTCTCAAACCTTTCCTCAACTGGGTCAACTGACATGCATGAGTGTTTGTCTTCAGGGCGTTTGTACCTTTTGGAAGCCTGAGGACCTTCACTTGAACTTAACCCAGAGTATCCAACTGGCTTATACTCTGTCCTCGTTCTAAGATCCTTCCTCGCCTGCGCACACACTGCCACTTATGAGACTTAACCTTAAGAGTGATTATACGTTCTGGAAGCATAAGGGTCTTAGCGTGCACTTCCCTTATAGTATCCAACTTACCAATAGTGCGGCCTTGTTCTAACTTCTTTCCATAACTGGGAACACACTGCCATTTATGAATCTTCACCTTAAGATCGCGTTTCCGTTTTGGATGCAGAGGAGTCTTTGCGTACCCTTAACTCAGAGTTTCCAACCAGCACTTAGTCCGCCGTTGTCCTCAATTCTTCCTTCACTGGGAGCACACTGCCACTGAGGAGACTTAACCTTAAGAGTAATAATACGTTTTGGAAGCACAAGGGACTGGACGGGCCCTTAACTCAGAGTATGCAACTAGTTTCGAGTCTGCCCATGTTCCTAGTTCTTTTCTGACCTCGGAACACATGGTCGCATAGGCCTCTTCGCCTTTACAGCGTTTATAGGTTTTGGAAGCATAAGAGCCTTAGCCTGCATTTTCCTTAGCGCTTCCAACTTGCTTATAGGCCTCCTTTGTTGTAAGTTCCTTCATGAACTGCGAACACCCTGCCAGTTATGAGACTTCACCTTAAGAGAGATGATACGTTTTGAAAGCCTACGGGACTTGGGGTTCACTTAATACAAGTCTCCAACCTGCCTAGAGTCCGCCCTTGATGTAACACCTTTCCTCCACTGGGAAAACACAGCCATGTATGAGTGTTCGTTCTTAGGGTGCTTGTAGATTTTGGAAGCATAAGGGCCTTCCCTTGAACTTATCTCAGAGTATCCAACATTATTATCGTCTCCCCTTGTTCTAAATTCTTTCCTTCACTGGGAACACACTGCCACTTATGAGACCTAACCTTATGTGCGATTCTAAGTTCTGGAAGCACAAGGGACTGTGCGGGCACTTAACTCAGGGCATGCAACTATCATACCCTAGTGCTTTTCTCACCTCGGAACACATGGCCCCATAGGCCTCTTCGCCTTTAGAGCGTTTATACCTTTTGGAAGCAAAAGAGCCTTAGCCTGCATTTTCCTTAGCGCTTCCAACTTGCTTATGGGCCTCCTTTGTTGTTAGTTCCTTCTGGAACTGCGAACACACTGCCACTTATGAGACTTCGCCTTCAGACCGATGATACGTTTTGGAAGCCTACGGGACTTGGGGTGCACTTAATTCAAGTCTCCAACCTGCCTAGAGTCCGCCCTTGTTCTAACACCTTTCCTCCACTGGGAAAACACTGCCATGGATGAGTGTTCGTCTTCAGGGTGTTTGTAGGTTTCGGAAGCATAAGGGCCTTCCCTTGAACTTATCTCAGAGTTCAACATGCTTATAGTCTATTCTTGTTCTAAATTCTTTCCTTCACTGGGAACACACTGCCACTTATGAGACTTCACCTTAAGACTAATGATACGTTTTGGCAGTCTACGGGCCTTGGTCTTCACTTAATTCAGAGTCTCCAACCTGCCTAGAGTCCGCCCTTGTTCTAACACCTTTCCTCCACGGGGAAAACACTGCCATGTATGAGAGCTCAACTTCAGGGCGCTTGTAGGTTTTGGAAGCATAAGGGCCTTCACTACTCTGACATTATAGTCTCCCCTTGTTCTCAATTCTTTCCTTGACTGGCAACACACTGCCACTGATGAGACTTAACCTAAAGAGTGATTCCACGTTTTGGAAACACAAGGGACTGGACGGGCACTTAACTCGGACTATCCAACTGCCTTGTAGACTGCCCTTGTTCTAAGTTCTTTTCTGACCTAGGAACACACGGCCGCATAGGCGTCTTCGCCTTCAGAGCGTTTTTACGCTTTGGAAGCATAAGGGCCTTGGCCTGCGTTTCACGTAGCGCTTCCAACTTGCTTCTAGGCCTCCTTTGTTGCAAGTTCCTTCTTGAACTGCGAACACACTGCTACTTATGAGACTTCACCTTAAGACCGATGATACGTTTTGGAAGCCTACGAGCCTTGGAGTTCACTTCGTTCAGAGTCTCCAACCTGCCTAGAATCCGCCCTTGTTCTAACACCTTTCCTCAACTGGGAAAACACTGCCATGGATGAGTGTTCGTCTTCAGGGCGTTTGTAGGTTTTGGGAGCATAAGGGCCTTCTCTTGAACTGATCTCAGAGTATCCAACATGCTTATAGTCTCCCCTTGTTCTAAATTCTTTCCTTCCCTGGGAACACACTGCCACTTATGAGACTTAACCTTACGTGCGATTCTAAGTTTTGGAAGCACAAGGGACTGGGCGGGCACTTAACTCAGGGCATGCAACTATCATACCCTAGTGCTTTTCTCACCTCCGAAAACATGGCCGCATAGGCCTCTTCGCCTTTGGAGCGTTTATACCTTTTGGAAGCATAAGAGCCTTAGCCTGCATTTTCCTTAGCGCTTCCAACTTGCTTATCGGCCTCCTTTGTTGTAAGTTCCTTCTTGAACTGCGAACACACTGCCCCTTATGAGACTGCACCTTAAGACCGATGATACGTTTTGGAAGTCTAAGGGACTTGGTGTGCACTTAATTCCCAGTATGCAACTGGCCTACCTACTGTCCTTGTTCTAACTTCTTTCCTCCAATGGGAAAACACTGCCAGAATGGGTTTTCTTATTAAACGGGATTTTAACTTTTGGAAGCAGTAGTGCATTGGGAGCACTTCTCTCAGCTTCTCCAACTTGCCAAGAGTATGCCCTTGTTCTCAAACCTTTCCTCAACTGGGTCAACTGACATGCATGAGTGTTTGTCTTCAGGGCGTTTGTACCTTTTGGAAGCCTGAGGACCTTCACTTGAACTTAACCCAGAGTATCCAACTGGCTTATACTCTGTCCTCGTTCTAAGATCCTTCCTCGCCTGCGCACACACTGCCACTTATGAGACTTAACCTTAAGAGTGATTATACGTTCTGGAAGCATAAGGGTCTTAGCGTGCACTTCCCTTATAGTATCCAACTTACCAATAGTGCGGCCTTGTTCTAACTTCTTTCCATAACTGGGAACACACTGCCATTTATGAATCTTCACCTTAAGATCGCGTTTCCGTTTTGGATGCAGAGGAGTCTTTGCGTACCCTTAACTCAGAGTTTCCAACCAGCACTTAGTCCGCCGTTGTCCTCAATTCTTCCTTCACTGGGAACACACTGCCACTGAGGAGACTTAACCTTAAGAGTAATAATACGTTTTGGAAGCACAAGGGACTGGACGGGCCCTTAACTCAGAGTATGCAACTAGTTTCGAGTCTGCCCATGTTCCTAGTTCTTTTCTGACCTCGGAACACATGGTCGCATAGGCCTCTTCGCCTTTACAGCGTTTATAGGTTTTGGAAGCATAAGAGCCTTAGCCTGCATTTTCCTTAGCGCTTCCAACTTGCTTATAGGCCTCCTTTGTTGTAAGTTCCTTCATGAACTGCGAACACCCTGCCAGTTATGAGACTTCACCTTAAGAGAGATGATACGTTTTGAAAGCCTACGGGACTTGGGGTTCACTTAATACAAGTCTCCAACCTGCCTAGAGTCCGCCCTTGATGTAACACCTTTCCTCCACTGGGAAAACACAGCCATGTATGAGTGTTCGTTCTTAGGGTGCTTGTAGATTTTGGAAGCATAAGGGCCTTCCCTTGAACTTATCTCAGAGTATCCAACATTATTATCGTCTCCCCTTGTTCTAAATTCTTTCCTTCACTGGGAACACACTGCCACTTATGAGACCTAACCTTATGTGCGATTCTAAGTTCTGGAAGCACAAGGGACTGTGCGGGCACTTAACTCAGGGCATGCAACTATCATACCCTAGTGCTTTTCTCACCTCGGAACACATGGCCCCATAGGCCTCTTCGCCTTTAGAGCGTTTATACCTTTTGGAAGCAAAAGAGCCTTAGCCTGCATTTTCCTTAGCGCTTCCAACTTGCCTATGGGCCTCCTTTGTTGTAAGTTCCTTCTTGAACTGCGAACACACTGCCACTTATGAGACTTCACCTTAAGACCAATGATACGTTTTGGAAGCCTACGGGAATTGGGGTGCACTTAATTCAAGTCTAAAACCGGCCTACAGTCCGCCCTTGTTCTAACACCTTTCCTCAACTGGGAAAACACTGCCATGGATGAGTGTTCGTCTTCAGGGTGTTTGTAGGTTTTGGGCGCATAAGGGCCTTCCCTTGAACTTATCTCAGAGTATCCAACATGCTTATAGTCTATTCTTGTTCTAAACTCTTTCCTTCACTGGGAACACACTGCCACTTATGAGACTTAACCTTTAGTGCGAGTATAAGTTGGAAGCACAAGGGACTGGATGGGCACTTAACTCAGGGTATGCAACTATCATACCCTAGTTCTTTTCTCACCTCGGAACACATGGCCGCATAGGCCTTTTCGCCGTTAGAGCGTTTATAACTTTTGTAAGCACAAGAGCCTTAGCCTGCATTTTCCTTAGCGCTTCCAACTTGCTTATGGGCCTCCTTTGTTGTTAGTTCCTTCTGGAACTGCGAACACACTGCCACTTATGAGACTTCGCCTTCAGACCGATGATACGTTTTGGAAGCCTACGGGACTTGGGGTGCACTTAATTCAAGTCTCCAACCTGCCTAGAGTCCGCCCTTGTTCTAACACCTTTCCTCAACTGGGAAAACACTGCCAAGGATTAGTGTTCGTCTTCAGGGCATTTGTAGGGTTTGGGAGCATAAGGGCCTTCCCTTGAACTGATCTCAGAGTATCCAACATGCTTAGAGTCTCCCCTTGTTCTAAATTCTTTCCTTCACTGGGAACACTCTGCCACTGATGACACTTTACCTTTCGGGCGATTCTAAGTTTTGGAAGCACAAGGGACTGGACGGGTACTTAACTCAGAGTGTGCAAGGAGCTTAGAGACTGCCTTTGTTCCTAGTTCTTTTCTGACCTGGGAACACATGGCCGCATAGGCCTCTTCGCCTATAGAGCGTTTATAGGTTTTGGAAGCATAAGGGCCTTAGCCTGCATTTTCCTTAGCGCTTCCAACTTGCTTATAGGCCTCCTTTGTTGTAAGTTCCTTCTTGAACTGCGAACACACTGCCACTTATGAGACTTCATCTTAAGACCGATGATACGTTTTGGAAGCCTACGGGAATTGGGATGCACTTAATTCAAGTCTCCAACCGGCCTAGAGTCCGCCCTTGTTCTAACACCTTTCCTCCACTGGGAAAACACTGCCATGGATGAGTGTTCGTCTTCAGGGTGTTTGTAGGTTTCGGAAGCATAAGGGCCTTCCCTTGAACTTATCTCAGAGTTCAACATGCTTATAGTCTATTCTTGTTCTAAATTCTTTCCTTCACTGGGAACACACTGCCACTTATGAGACTTCACCTTAAGACTAATGATACGTTTTGGCAGTCTACGGGCCTTGGTCTTCACTTAATTCAGAGTCTCCAACCTGCCTAGAGTCCGCCCTTGTTCTAACACCTTTCCTCCACGGGGAAAACACTGCCATGTATGAGAGCTCAACTTCAGGGCGCTTGTAGGTTTTGGAAGCATAAGGGCCTTCACTACTCTGACATTATAGTCTCCCCTTGTTCTCAATTCTTTCCTTGACTGGCAACACACTGCCACTGATGAGACTTAACCTAAAGAGTGATTCCACGTTTTGGAAGCACAAGGGACTGGACGGGCACTTAACTCGGACTATCCAACTGCCTTGTAGACTGCCCTTGTTCTAAGTTCTTTTCTGACCTAGGAACACACGGCCGCATAGGCGTCTTCGCCTTCAGAGCGTTTTTACGCTTTGGAAGCATAAGGGCCTTGGCCTGCGTTTCACGTAGCGCTTCCAACTTGCTTCTAGGCCTCCTTTGTTGCAAGTTCCTTCTTGAACTGCGAACACACTGCTACTTATGAGACTTCACCTTAAGACCGATGATACGTTTTGGAAGCCTACGAGCCTTGGAGTTCACTTCGTTCAGAGTCTCCAACCTGCCTAGAATCCGCCCTTGTTCTAACACCTTTCCTCAACTGGGAAAACACTGCCATGGATGAGTGTTCGTCTTCAGGGCGTTTGTAGGTTTTGGGAGCATAAGGGCCTTCTCTTGAACTGATCTCAGAGTATCCAACATGCTTATAGTCTCCCCTTGTTCTAAATTCTTTCCTTCCCTGGGAACACACTGCCACTTATGAGACTTAACCTTACGTGCGATTCTAAGTTTTGGAAGCACAAGGGACTGGGCGGGCACTTAACTCAGGGCATGCAACTATCATACCCTAGTGCTTTTCTCACCTCCGAAAACATGGCCGCATAGGCCTCTTCGCCTTTGGAGCGTTTATACCTTTTGGAAGCATAAGAGCCTTAGCCTGCATTTTCCTTAGCGCTTCCAACTTGCTTATCGGCCTCCTTTGTTGTAAGTTCCTTCTTGAACTGCGAACACACTGCCCCTTATGAGACTGCACCTTAAGACCGATGATACGTTTTGGAAGTCTAAGGGACTTGGTGTGCACTTAATTCCCAGTATGCAACTGGCCTACCTACTGTCCTTGTTCTAACTTCTTTCCTCCAATGGGAAAACACTGCCAGAATGGGTTTTCTTATTAAACGGGATTTTAACTTTTGGAAGCAGTAGTGCATTGGGAGCACTTCTCTCAGCTTCTCCAACTTGCCAAGAGTATGCCCTTGTTCTCAAACCTTTCCTCAACTGGGTCAACTGACATGCATGAGTGTTTGTCTTCAGGGCGTTTGTACCTTTTGGAAGCCTGAGGACCTTCACTTGAACTTAACCCAGAGTATCCAACTGGCTTATACTCTGTCCTCGTTCTAAGATCCTTCCTCGCCTGCGCACACACTGCCACTTATGAGACTTAACCTTAAGAGTGATTATACGTTCTGGAAGCATAAGGGTCTTAGCGTGCACTTCCCTTATAGTATCCAACTTACCAATAGTGCGGCCTTGTTCTAACTTCTTTCCATAACTGGGAACACACTGCCATTTATGAATCTTCACCTTAAGATCGCGTTTCCGTTTTGGATGCAGAGGAGTCTTTGCGTACCCTTAACTCAGAGTTTCCAACCAGCACTTAGTCCGCCGTTGTCCTCAATTCTTCCTTCACTGGGAACACACTGCCACTGAGGAGACTTAACCTTAAGAGTAATAATACGTTTTGGAAGCACAAGGGACTGGACGGGCCCTTAACTCAGAGTATGCAACTAGTTTCGAGTCTGCCCATGTTCCTAGTTCTTTTCTGACCTCGGAACACATGGTCGCATAGGCCTCTTCGCCTTTACAGCGTTTATAGGTTTTGGAAGCATAAGAGCCTTAGCCTGCATTTTCCTTAGCGCTTCCAACTTGCTTATAGGCCTCCTTTGTTGTAAGTTCCTTCATGAACTGCGAACACCCTGCCAGTTATGAGACTTCACCTTAAGAGAGATGATACGTTTTGAAAGCCTACGGGACTTGGGGTTCACTTAATACAAGTCTCCAACCTGCCTAGAGTCCGCCCTTGATGTAACACCTTTCCTCCACTGGGAAAACACAGCCATGTATGAGTGTTCGTTCTTAGGGTGCTTGTAGATTTTGGAAGCATAAGGGCCTTCCCTTGAACTTATCTCAGAGTATCCAACATTATTATCGTCTCCCCTTGTTCTAAATTCTTTCCTTCACTGGGAACACACTGCCACTTATGAGACCTAACCTTATGTGCGATTCTAAGTTCTGGAAGCACAAGGGACTGTGCGGGCACTTAACTCAGGGCATGCAACTATCATACCCTAGTGCTTTTCTCACCTCGGAACACATGGCCCCATAGGCCTCTTCGCCTTTAGAGCGTTTATACCTTTTGGAAGCAAAAGAGCCTTAGCCTGCATTTTCCTTAGCGCTTCCAACTTGCCTATGGGCCTCCTTTGTTGTAAGTTCCTTCTTGAACTGCGAACACACTGCCACTTATGAGACTTCACCTTAAGACCAATGATACGTTTTGGAAGCCTACGGGAATTGGGGTGCACTTAATTCAAGTCTAAAACCGGCCTACAGTCCGCCCTTGTTCTAACACCTTTCCTCAACTGGGAAAACACTGCCATGGATGAGTGTTCGTCTTCAGGGTGTTTGTAGGTTTTGGGCGCATAAGGGCCTTCCCTTGAACTTATCTCAGAGTATCCAACATGCTTATAGTCTATTCCTGTTCTAAACTCTTTCCTTCACTGGGAACACACTGCCACTTATGAGACTTAACCTTTAGTGCGAGTATAAGTTGGAAGCACAAGGGACTGGATGGGCACTTAACTCAGGGTATGCAACTATCATACCCTAGTTCTTTTCTCACCTCGGAACACATGGCCGCATAGGCCTTTTCGCCTTTAGAGCGTTTATAACTTTTGGAAGCACAAGAGCCTTAGCCTGCATTTTCCTTAGCGCTTCCAACTTGCTTATGGGCCTCCTTTGTTGTTAGTTCCTTCTGGAACTGCGAACACACTGCCACTTATGAGACTTCGCCTTCAGACCGATGATACGTTTTGGAAGCCTACGGGACTTGGGGTGCACTTAATTCAAGTCTCCAACCTGCCTAGAGTCCGCCCTTGTTCTAACACCTTTCCTCAACTGGGAAAACACTGCCAAGGATTAGTGTTTGTCTTCAGGGCATTTGTAGGGTTTGGGAGCATAAGGGCCTTCCCTTGAACTGATCTCAGAGTATCCAACATGCTTAGAGTCTCCCCTTGTTCTAAATTCTTTCCTTCACTGGGAACACTCTGCCACTGATGACACTTTACCTTTCGGGCGATTCTAAGTTTTGGAAGCACAAGGGACTGGACGGGTACTTAACTCAGAGTGTGCAAGGAGCTTAGAGTCTGCCTTTGTTCCTAGTTCTTTTCTGACCTGGGAACACATGGCCGCATAGGCCTCTTCGCCTATAGAGCGTTTATAGGTTTTGGAAGCATAAGGGCCTTAGCCTGCATTTTCCTTAGCGCTTCCAACTTGCTTATAGGCCTCCTTTGTTGTAAGTTCCTTCTTGAACTGCGAACACACTGCCACTTATGAGACTTCATCTTAAGACCGATGATACGTTTTGGAAGCCTACGGGAATTGGGATGCACTTAATTCAAGTCTCCAACCTGCCTAGAGTCCGCCCTTGTTCTAACACCTTTCCTCCACTGGGAAAACACTGCCATGGATGAGTGTTCGTCTTCAGGGTGTTTGTAGGTTTCGGAAGCATAAGGGCCTTCCCTTGAACTTATCTCAGAGTTCAACATGCTTATAGTCTATTCTTGTTCTAAATTCTTTCCTTCACTGGGAACACACTGCCACTTATGAGACTTCACCTTAAGACTAATGATACGTTTTGGCAGTCTACGGGCCTTGGTCTTCACTTAATTCAGAGTCTCCAACCTGCCTAGAGTCCGCCCTTGTTCTAACACCTTTCCTCCACTGGGAAAACACTGCCATGTATGAGAGCTCAACTTCAGGGCGCTTGTAGGTTTTGGAAGCATAAGGGCCTTCACTACTCTGACATTATAGTCTCCCCTTGTTCTCAATTCTTTCCTTGACTGGCAACACACTGCCACTGATGAGACTTAACCTAAAGAGTGATTCCACGTTTTGGAAGCACAAGGGACTGGACGGGCACTTAACTCGGACTATCCAACTGCCTTGTAGACTGCCCTTGTTCTAAGTTCTTTTCTGACCTAGGAACACACGGCCGCATAGGCGTCTTCGCCTTCAGAGCGTTTTTACGCTTTGGAAGCATAAGGGCCTTGGCCTGCGTTTCACGTAGCGCTTCCAACTTGCTTCTAGGCCTCCTTTGTTGCAAGTTCCTTCTTGAACTGCGAACACACTGCTACTTATGAGACTTCACCTTAAGAGCGATGATACGTTTTGGAAGCCTACGAGCCTTGGAGTTCACTTCGTTCAGAGTCTCCAACCTGCCTAGAATCCGCCCTTGTTCTAACACCTTTCCTCAACTGGGAAAACACTGCCATGGATGAGTGTTCGTCTTCAGGGCGTTTGTAGGTTTTGGGAGCATAAGGGCCTTCTCTTGAACTGATCTCAGAGTATCCAACATGCTTATAGTCTCCCCTTGTTCTAAATTCTTTCCTTCCCTGGGAACACACTGCCACTTATGAGACTTAACCTTACGTGCGATTCTAAGTTTTGGAAGCACAAGGGACTGGGCGGGCACTTAACTCAGGGCATGCAACTATCATACCCTAGTGCTTTTCTCACCTCCGAAAACATGGCCGCATAGGCCTCTTCGCCTTTGGAGCGTTTATACCTTTTGGAAGCATAAGAGCCTTAGCCTGCATTTTCCTTAGCGCTTCCAACTTGCTTATCGGCCTCCTTTGTTGTAAGTTCCTTCTTGAACTGCGAACACACTGCCCCTTATGAGACTGCACCTTAAGACCGATGATACGTTTTGGAAGTCTAAGGGACTTGGTGTGCACTTAATTCCCAGTATGCAACTGGCCTACCTACTGTCCTTGTTCTAACTTCTTTCCTCCAATGGGAAAACACTGTCAGAATGGGTTTTCTTATTAAACGGCATTTTAAATTTTGGAAGCAGTAGTGCATTGGGAGCACTTCTCTCAGCTTCTCCAACTTGCCAAGAGTATGCCCTTGTTCTCAAACCTTTCCTCAACTGGGTCAACTGACATGCATGAGTGTTTGTCTTCAGGGCGTTTGTACCTTTTGGAAGCCTGAGGACCTTCACTTGAACTTAACCCAGAGTATCCAACTGGCTTATACTCTGTCCTCGTTCTAAGATCCTTCCTCGCCTGCGCACACACTGCCACTTATGAGACTTAACCTTAAGAGTGATTATACGTTCTGGAAGCATAAGGGCCTTAGCGTGCACTTCCCTTATAGTATCCAACTTACCAATAGTGCGGCCTTGTTCTAACTTCTTTCCATAACTGGGAACACACTGCCATTTATGAATCTTCACCTTAAGATCGCGTTTCCGTTTTGGATGCAGAGGAGTCTTTGCGTACCCTTAACTCAGAGTTTCCAACCAGCACTTAGTCCGCCGTTGTCCTCAATTCTTCCTTCACTGGGAGCACACTGCCACTGAGGAGACTTAACCTTAAGAGTAATAATACGTTTTGGAAGCACAAGGGACTGGACGGGCCCTTAACTCAGAGTATGCAACTAGTTTCGAGTCTGCCCATGTTCCTAGTTCTTTTCTGACCTCGGAACACATGGTCGCATAGGCCTCTTCGCCTTTACAGCGTTTATAGGTTTTGGAAGCATAAGAGCCTTAGCCTGCATTTTCCTTAGCGCTTCCAACTTGCTTATAGGCCTCCTTTGTTGTAAGTTCCTTCTTGAACTGCGAACACACAGCCACTTATGAGACTTCACCTTAAGACTGATGATACGTTTTGGAAGTCTACGGGCCTTGGTGTTCACTTAATTCACAGCCTCCTACCTGCCTAGAGTCCGCCCTTGTTCTCTAACCTTTCCTCCACTGGGTAAACACTGCCATGCATGATTGTTCGTCTTCAGGGCGTTTGTACGTTTTGGGGGCCTAAGGACCTTCACTTGAACTTAACTCAGATTTCCAACTGGCTTATACTCTGTCCTCGTTCCAAGATCTTTCCTCACCTGCGAACACAACTTCCAATTATGAGCCTTAACCTTAAGAGAGATTATACGTTCTGGAAGCATAAGGGTCTTGGCGTGCACTTCCCTTACAGTATCCAACTTGCCAAGAGTGCGGCTTTGTTCTACCTTCATTCCATAACTGGGAACACACTGCCATTTATGAATCTTCACCTTAAGATCGCGTTTCCGTTTTGGAAGCAGAGGAGTCTTTGCGTACCCTTAACTCAGAGTTTCCAACAAGCACTTAGTCCGCCGTTGACCTCAATTCTTCCTTCACTGGGAACACACTGCCACTGAGGAGACTTAACCTTAAGAGTAATAATACGTTTTGGAAGCACAAGGGAATGGAAGGGCCCTTAACTCAGAGTATGCAACTAGTTTCAAGTCTGCCCATGTTCCTAGTTCTTTTATGACCTCGGAACACATGGTCGCCTAGGCCTCTTCGCCTTTACAAAGTTTATACCTTTTGGAAGCATAAGAGCCTTAGCCTGCATTTCACTTAGCGCTTCCAACATGCTTACAGGCCTCCTTTGTTGTAACTTCCTTCATGAACTGCGAACACCCTGCCAGTTATGAGACTTCACCTTAAGAGCGATGATAGGTTTTGAAAGCCTACGGGACATGGGGTTCACTTAATACAAGTCTCCAACCTGCCTAGAGTACGCCCTTGATGTAACACCTTTCCTCCACTGGGAAAACACAGCCATGTATGAGTGTTCGTTCTTAGGGTGCTTGTAGATTTTGGAAGCATAAGGGCCTTCCCTTGAACTTATCTCAGAGTATCCAACATTATTATCGTCTCCCCTTGTTCTAAATTCTTTCCTTCACTGGGAACACACTGCCACTTATGAGACCTAACCTTATGTGCGATTCTAAGTTCTGGAAGCACAAGGGACTGTGCGGGCACTTAACTCAGGGCATGCAACTATCATACCCTAGTGCTTTTCTCACCTCGAACACATGGCCCCATAGGCCTCTTCGCCTTTAGAGCGTTTATACCTTTTGGAAGCAAAAGAGCCTTAGCCTGCATTTTCCTTAGCGCTTCCAACTTGCCTATGGGCCTCCTTTGTTGTAAGTTCCTTCTTGAACTGCGAACACACTGCCACTTATGAGACTTCACCTTAAGACCAATGATACGTTTTGGAAGCCTACGGGAATTGGGGTGCACTTAATTCAAGTCTAAAACCGGCCTACAGTCCGCCCTTGTTCTAACACCTTTCCTCAACTGGGAAAACACTGCCATGGATGAGTGTTCGTCTTCAGGGTGTTTGTAGGTTTTGGGCGCATAAGGGCCTTCCCTTGAACTTATCTCAGAGTATCCAACATGCTTATAGTCTATTCTTGTTCTAAACTCTTTCCTTCACTGGGAACACACTGCCACTTATGAGACTTAACCTTTAGTGCGAGTATAAGTTGGAAGCACAAGGGACTGGATGGGCACTTAACTCAGGGTATGCAACTATCATACCCTAGTTCTTTTCTCACCTCGGAACACATGGTCGCATAGGCCTCTTCGCCTTTAGAGCTTTTATAACTTTTGGAAGCAGAAGAGCCTTAGCCTGCATTTTCCTTAGCGCTTCCAACTTGCTTATGGGCCTCCTTTGTTGTTAGTTCCTTCTGGAACTGCGAACACACTGCCACTTATGAGACTTCGCCTTCAGACCGATGATACGTTTTGGAAGCCTACGGGACTTGGGGTGCACTTAATTCAAGTCTCCAACCTGCCTAGAGTCCGCCCTTGTTCTAACACCTTTCCTCAACTGGGAAAACACTGCCAAGGATGAGTGTTCGTCTTCAGGGCGTTTGTAGGGTTTGGGAGCATAAGGGCCTTCCCTTGAACTGATCTCAGAGTATCCAACATGCTTAGAGTCTCCCCTTGTTCTAAATTCTTACCTTCACTGGGAACACTCTGCCACTGCTGACACTTTACCTTTCGGGCGATTCTAAGTTTTGGAAGCACAAGGGACTGGACGGGTACTTAACTCAGAGTGTGCAAGGAGCTTAGAGTCTGCCTTTGTTCCTAGTTCTTTTCTGACCTGGGAACACATGGCCGCATAGGCCTCTTCGCCTATAGAGCGTTTATAGGTTTTGGAAGCATAAGGGCCTTAGCCTGCATTTTCCTTAGCGCTTCCAACTTGCTTATAGGCCTCCTTTGTTGTAAGTTCCTTCTTGAACTGCGAACACACTGCCACTTATGAGACTTCACCTTAAGACCGATGATACGTTTTGGAAGCCTACGGGAATTGGGATGCACTTAATTCAAGTCTCCAACCTGCCTAGAGTCCGCCCTTGTTCTAACACCTTTCCTCCACTGGGAAAACACTGCCTTGGATGAGTGTTCGTCTTCAGGGTGTTTGTAGGTTTCGGAAGCATAAGGGCCTTCCCTTGAACTTATCTCAGAGTTCAACATGCTTATAGTCTATTCTTGTTCTAAATTCTTTCCTTCACTGGGAACACACTGCCACTTATGAGACTTCACCTTAAGAGTAATGATACGTTTTGGCAGTCTACGGGCCTTGGTCTTCACTTAATTCAGAGTCTCCAAACTGCCTAGAGTCCGCCCTTGTTCTAACACCTTTCCTCCACGGGGAAAACACTGCCATGTATGAGAGCTCAACTTCAGGGCGCTTGTAGGTTTTGGAAGCATAAGGGCCTTCACTACTCTGACATTATAGTCTCCCCTTGTTCTCAATTCTTTCCTTGACTGGCAACACACTGCCACTGATGAGACTTAACCTAAAGAGTGATTCCACGTTTTGGAAGCACAAGGGACTGGACGGGCACTTAACTCGGACTATCCAACTGCCTTGTAGACTGCCCTTGTTCTAAGTTCTTTTCTGACCTAGGAACACACGGCCGCATAGGCGTCTTCGCCTTCAGAGCGTTTTTACGCTTTGGAAGCATAAGGGCCTTGGCCTGCGTTTCACGTAGCGCTTCCAACTTGCTTCTAGGCCTCCTTTGTTGCAAGTTCCTTCTTGAACTGCGAACACACTGCTACTTATGAGACTTCACCTTAAGAGCGATGATACGTTTTGGAAGCCTACGAGCCTTGGAGTTCACTTCGTTCAGAGTCTCCAACCTGCCTAGAATCCGCCCTTGTTCTAACACCTTTCCTCAACTGGGAAAACACTGCCATGGATGAGTGTTCGTCTTCAGGGCGTTTGTAGGTTTTGGGAGCATAAGGGCCTTCTCTTGAACTGATCTCAGAGTATCCAACATGCTTATAGTCTCCCCTTGTTCTAAATTCTTTCCTTCCCTGGGAACACACTGCCACTTATGAGACTTAACCTTACGTGCGATTCTAAGTTTTGGAAGCACAAGGGACTGGGCGGGCACTTAACTCAGGGCATGCAACTATCATACCCTAGTGCTTTTCTCACCTCCGAAAACATGGCCGCATAGGCCTCTTCGCCTTTGGAGCGTTTATACCTTTTGGAAGCATAAGAGCCTTAGCCTGCATTTTCCTTAGCGCTTCCAACTTGCTTATCGGCCTCCTTTGTTGTAAGTTCCTTCTTGAACTGCGAACACACTGCCCCTTATGAGACTGCACCTTAAGACCGATGATATGTTTTGGAAGTCTAAGGGACTTGGTGTGCACTTAATTCCCAGTATGCAACTGGCCTACCTACTGTCCTTGTTCTAACTTCTTTCCTCCAATGGGAAAACACTGTCAGAATGGGTTTTCTTATTAAACGGCATTTTAAATTTTGGAAGCAGTAGTGCATTGGGAGCACTTCTCTCAGCTTCTCCAACTTGCCAAGAGTATGCCCTTGTTCTCAAACCTTTCCTCAACTGGGTCAACTGACATGCATGAGTGTTTGTCTTCAGGGCGTTTGTACCTTTTGGAAGCCTGAGGACCTTCACTTGAACTTAACCCAGAGTATCCAACTGGCTTATACTCTGTCCTCGTTCTAAGATCCTTCCTCGCCTGCGCACACACTGCCACTTATGAGACTTAACCTTAAGAGTGATTATACGTTCTGGAAGCATAAGGGCCTTAGCGTGCACTTCCCTTATAGTATCCAACTTACCAATAGTGCGGCCTTGTTCTAACTTCTTTCCATAACTGGGAACACACTGCCATTTATGAATCTTCACCTTAAGATCGCGTTTCCGTTTTGGATGCAGAGGAGTCTTTGCGTACCCTTAACTCAGAGTTTCCAACCAGCACTTAGTCCGCCGTTGTCCTCAATTCTTCCTTCACTGGGAGCACACTGCCACTGAGGAGACTTAACCTTAAGAGTAATAATACGTTTTGGAAGCACAAGGGACTGGACGGGCCCTTAACTCAGAGTATGCAACTAGTTTCGAGTCTGCCCATGTTCCTAGTTCTTTTCTGACCTCGGAACACATGGTCGCATAGGCCTCTTCGCCTTTACAGCGTTTATAGGTTTTGGAAGCATAAGAGCCTTAGCCTGCATTTTCCTTAGCGCTTCCAACTTGCTTATAGGCCTCCTTTGTTGTAAGTTCCTTCTTGAACTGCGAACACACAGCCACTTATGAGACTTCACCTTAAGACTGATGATACGTTTTGGAAGTCTACGGGCCTTGGTGTTCACTTAATTCACAGCCTCCTACCTGCCTAGAGTCCGCCCTTGTTCTCTAACCTTTCCTCCACTGGGTAAACACTGCCATGCATGATTGTTCGTCTTCAGGGCGTTTGTACGTTTTGGGGGCCTAAGGACCTTCACTTGAACTTAACTCAGATTTCCAACTGGCTTATACTCTGTCCTCGTTCCAAGATCTTTCCTCACCTGCGAACACAACTTCCAATTATGAGCCTTAACCTTAAGAGAGATTATACGTTCTGGAAGCATAAGGGTCTTGGCGTGCACTTCCCTTACAGTATCCAACTTGCCAAGAGTGCGGCTTTGTTCTACCTTCATTCCATAACTGGGAACACACTGCCATTTATGAATCTTCACCTTAAGATCGCGTTTCCGTTTTGGAAGCAGAGGAGTCTTTGCGTACCCTTAACTCAGAGTTTCCAACAAGCACTTAGTCCGCCGTTGACCTCAATTCTTCCTTCACTGGGAACACACTGCCACTGAGGAGACTTAACCTTAAGAGTAATAATACGTTTTGGAAGCACAAGGGAATGGAAGGGCCCTTAACTCAGAGTATGCAACTAGTTTCAAGTCTGCCCATGTTCCTAGTTCTTTTATGACCTCGGAACACATGGTCGCCTAGGCCTCTTCGCCTTTACAAAGTTTATACCTTTTGGAAGCATAAGAGCCTTAGCCTGCATTTCACTTAGCGCTTCCAACATGCTTACAGGCCTCCTTTGTTGTAACTTCCTTCATGAACTGCGAACACCCTGCCAGTTATGAGACTTCACCTTAAGAGCGATGATAGGTTTTGAAAGCCTACGGGACATGGGGTTCACTTAATACAAGTCTCCAACCTGCCTAGAGTACGCCCTTGATGTAACACCTTTCCTCCACTGGGAAAACACAGCCATGTATGAGTGTTCGTTCTTAGGGTGCTTGTAGATTTTGGAAGCATAAGGGCCTTCCCTTGAACTTATCTCAGAGTATCCAACATTATTATCGTCTCCCCTTGTTCTAAATTCTTTCCTTCACTGGGAACACACTGCCACTTATGAGACCTAACCTTATGTGCGATTCTAAGTTCTGGAAGCACAAGGGACTGTGCGGGCACTTAACTCAGGGCATGCAACTATCATACCCTAGTGCTTTTCTCACCTCGAACACATGGCCCCATAGGCCTCTTCGCCTTTAGAGCGTTTATACCTTTTGGAAGCAAAAGAGCCTTAGCCTGCATTTTCCTTAGCGCTTCCAACTTGCCTATGGGCCTCCTTTGTTGTAAGTTCCTTCTTGAACTGCGAACACACTGCCACTTATGAGACTTCACCTTAAGACCAATGATACGTTTTGGAAGCCTACGGGAATTGGGGTGCACTTAATTCAAGTCTAAAACCGGCCTACAGTCCGCCCTTGTTCTAACACCTTTCCTCAACTGGGAAAACACTGCCATGGATGAGTGTTCGTCTTCAGGGTGTTTGTAGGTTTTGGGCGCATAAGGGCCTTCCCTTGAACTTATCTCAGAGTATCCAACATGCTTATAGTCTATTCTTGTTCTAAACTCTTTCCTTCACTGGGAACACACTGCCACTTATGAGACTTAACCTTTAGTGCGAGTATAAGTTGGAAGCACAAGGGACTGGATGGGCACTTAACTCAGGGTATGCAACTATCATACCCTAGTTCTTTTCTCACCTCGGAACACATGGTCGCATAGGCCTCTTCGCCTTTAGAGCTTTTATAACTTTTGGAAGCAGAAGAGCCTTAGCCTGCATTTTCCTTAGCGCTTCCAACTTGCTTATGGGCCTCCTTTGTTGTTAGTTCCTTCTGGAACTGCGAACACACTGCCACTTATGAGACTTCGCCTTCAGACCGATGATACGTTTTGGAAGCCTACGGGACTTGGGGTGCACTTAATTCAAGTCTCCAACCTGCCTAGAGTCCGCCCTTGTTCTAACACCTTTCCTCAACTGGGAAAACACTGCCAAGGATGAGTGTTCGTCTTCAGGGCGTTTGTAGGGTTTGGGAGCATAAGGGCCTTCCCTTGAACTGATCTCAGAGTATCCAACATGCTTAGAGTCTCCCCTTGTTCTAAATTCTTACCTTCACTGGGAACACTCTGCCACTGCTGACACTTTACCTTTCGGGCGATTCTAAGTTTTGGAAGCACAAGGGACTGGACGGGTACTTAACTCAGAGTGTGCAAGGAGCTTAGAGTCTGCCTTTGTTCCTAGTTCTTTTCTGACCTGGGAACACATGGCCGCATAGGCCTCTTCGCCTATAGAGCGTTTATAGGTTTTGGAAGCATAAGGGCCTTAGCCTGCATTTTCCTTAGCGCTTCCAACTTGCTTATAGGCCTCCTTTGTTGTAAGTTCCTTCTTGAACTGCGAACACACTGCCACTTATGAGACTTCACCTTAAGACCGATGATACGTTTTGGAAGCCTACGGGAATTGGGATGCACTTAATTCAAGTCTCCAACCTGCCTAGAGTCCGCCCTTGTTCTAACACCTTTCCTCCACTGGGAAAACACTGCCTTGGATGAGTGTTCGTCTTCAGGGTGTTTGTAGGTTTCGGAAGCATAAGGGCCTTCCCTTGAACTTATCTCAGAGTTCAACATGCTTATAGTCTATTCTTGTTCTAAATTCTTTCCTTCACTGGGAACACACTGCCACTTATGAGACTTCACCTTAAGAGTAATGATACGTTTTGGCAGTCTACGGGCCTTGGTCTTCACTTAATTCAGAGTCTCCAAACTGCCTAGAGTCCGCCCTTGTTCTAACACCTTTCCTCCACTGGGAAAACACTGCCATGTATGAGAGCTCAACTTCAGGGCGCTTGTAGGTTTTGGAAGCATAAGGGCCTTCACTACTCTGACATTATAGTCTCCCCTTGTTCTCAATTCTTTCCTTGACTGGCAACACACTGCCACTGATGAGACTTAACCTAAAGAGTGATTCCACGTTTTGGAAGCACAAGGGACTGGACGGGCACTTAACTCGGACTATCCAACTGCCTTGTAGACTGCCCTTGTTCTAAGTTCTTTTCTGACCTAGGAACACACGGCCGCATAGGCGTCTTCGCCTTCAGAGCGTTTTTACGCTTTGGAAGCATAAGGGCCTTGGCCTGCGTTTCACGTAGCGCTTCCAACTTGCTTCTAGGCCTCCTTTGTTGCAAGTTCCTTCTTGAACTGCGAACACACTGCTACTTATGAGACTTCACCTTAAGAGCGATGATACGTTTTGGAAGCCTACGAGCCTTGGAGTTCACTTCGTTCAGAGTCTCCAACCTGCCTAGAATCCGCCCTTGTTCTAACACCTTTCCTCAACTGGGAAAACACTGCCATGGATGAGTGTTCGTCTTCAGGGCGTTTGTAGGTTTTGGGAGCATAAGGGCCTTCTCTTGAACTGATCTCAGAGTATCCAACATGCTTATAGTCTCCCCTTGTTCTAAATTCTTTCCTTCCCTGGGAACACACTGCCACTTATGAGACTTAACCTTACGTGCGATTCGAAGTTTTGGAAGCACAAGGGACTGGGCGGGCACTTAACTCAGGGCATGCAACTATCATACCCTAGTGCTTTTCTCACCTCCGAAAACATGGCCGCATAGGCCTCTTCGCCTTTGGAGCGTTTATACCTTTTGGAAGCATAAGAGCCTTAGCCTGCATTTTCCTTAGCGCTTCCAACTTGCTTATCGGCCTCCTTTGTTGTAAGTTCCTTCTTGAACTGCGAACACACTGCCCCTTATGAGACTGCACCTTAAGACCGATGATACGTTTTGGAAGTCTAAGGGACTTGGTGTGCACTTAATTCCCAGTATGCAACTGGCCTACCTACTGTCCTTGTTCTAACTTCTTTCCTCCAATGGGAAAACACTGTCAGAATGGGTTTTCTTATTAAACGGCATTTTAAATTTTGGAAGCAGTAGTGCATTGGGAGCACTTCTCTCAGCTTCTCCAACTTGCCAAGAGTATGCCCTTGTTCTCAAACCTTTCCTCAACTGGGTCAACTGACATGCATGAGTGTTTGTCTTCAGGGCGTTTGTACCTTTTGGAAGCCTGAGGACCTTCACTTGAACTTAACCCAGAGTATCCAACTGGCTTATACTCTGTCCTCGTTCTAAGATCCTTCCTCGCCTGCGCACACACTGCCACTTATGAGACTTAACCTTAAGAGTGATTATACGTTCTGGAAGCATAAGGGCCTTAGCGTGCACTTCCCTTATAGTATCCAACTTACCAATAGTGCGGCCTTGTTCTAACTTCTTTCCATAACTGGGAACACACTGCCATTTATGAATCTTCACCTTAAGATCGCGTTTCCGTTTTGGATGCAGAGGAGTCTTTGCGTACCCTTAACTCAGAGTTTCCAACCAGCACTTAGTCCGCCGTTGTCCTCAATTCTTCCTTCACTGGGAGCACACTGCCACTGAGGAGACTTAACCTTAAGAGTAATAATACGTTTTGGAAGCACAAGGGACTGGACGGGCCCTTAACTCAGAGTATGCAACTAGTTTCGAGTCTGCCCATGTTCCTAGTTCTTTTCTGACCTCGGAACACATGGTCGCATAGGCCTCTTCGCCTTTACAGCGTTTATAGGTTTTGGAAGCATAAGAGCCTTAGCCTGCATTTTCCTTAGCGCTTCCAACTTGCTTATAGGCCTCCTTTGTTGTAAGTTCCTTCTTGAACTGCGAACACACAGCCACTTATGAGACTTCACCTTAAGACTGATGATACGTTTTGGAAGTCTACGGGCCTTGGTGTTCACTTAATTCACAGCCTCCTACCTGCCTAGAGTCCGCCCTTGTTCTCTAACCTTTCCTCCACTGGGTAAACACTGCCATGCATGATTGTTCGTCTTCAGGGCGTTTGTACGTTTTGGGGGCCTAAGGACCTTCACTTGAACTTAACTCAGATTTCCAACTGGCTTATACTCTGTCCTCGTTCCAAGATCTTTCCTCACCTGCGAACACAACTTCCAATTATGAGCCTTAACCTTAAGAGAGATTATACGTTCTGGAAGCATAAGGGTCTTGGCGTGCACTTCCCTTACAGTATCCAACTTGCCAAGAGTGCGGCTTTGTTCTACCTTCATTCCATAACTGGGAACACACTGCCATTTATGAATCTTCACCTTAAGATCGCGTTTCCGTTTTGGAAGCAGAGGAGTCTTTGCGTACCCTTAACTCAGAGTTTCCAACAAGCACTTAGTCCGCCGTTGACCTCAATTCTTCCTTCACTGGGAACACACTGCCACTGAGGAGACTTAACCTTAAGAGTAATAATACGTTTTGGAAGCACAAGGGAATGGAAGGGCCCTTAACTCAGAGTATGCAACTAGTTTCAAGTCTGCCCATGTTCCTAGTTCTTTTATGACCTCGGAACACATGGTCGCCTAGGCCTCTTCGCCTTTACAAAGTTTATACCTTTTGGAAGCATAAGAGCCTTAGCCTGCATTTCACTTAGCGCTTCCAACATGCTTACAGGCCTCCTTTGTTGTAACTTCCTTCATGAACTGCGAACACCCTGCCAGTTATGAGACTTCACCTTAAGAGCGATGATAGGTTTTGAAAGCCTACGGGACATGGGGTTCACTTAATACAAGTCTCCAACCTGCCTAGAGTACGCCCTTGATGTAACACCTTTCCTCCACTGGGAAAACACAGCCATGTATGAGTGTTCGTTCTTAGGGTGCTTGTAGATTTTGGAAGCATAAGGGCCTTCCCTTGAACTTATCTCAGAGTATCCAACATTATTATCGTCTCCCCTTGTTCTAAATTCTTTCCTTCACTGGGAACACACTGCCACTTATGAGACCTAACCTTATGTGCGATTCTAAGTTCTGGAAGCACAAGGGACTGTGCGGGCACTTAACTCAGGGCATGCAACTATCATACCCTAGTGCTTTTCTCACCTCGAACACATGGCCCCATAGGCCTCTTCGCCTTTAGAGCGTTTATACCTTTTGGAAGCAAAAGAGCCTTAGCCTGCATTTTCCTTAGCGCTTCCAACTTGCCTATGGGCCTCCTTTGTTGTAAGTTCCTTCTTGAACTGCGAACACACTGCCACTTATGAGACTTCACCTTAAGACCAATGATACGTTTTGGAAGCCTACGGGAATTGGGGTGCACTTAATTCAAGTCTAAAACCGGCCTACAGTCCGCCCTTGTTCTAACACCTTTCCTCAACTGGGAAAACACTGCCATGGATGAGTGTTCGTCTTCAGGGTGTTTGTAGGTTTTGGGCGCATAAGGGCCTTCCCTTGAACTTATCTCAGAGTATCCAACATGCTTATAGTCTATTCTTGTTCTAAACTCTTTCCTTCACTGGGAACACACTGCCACTTATGAGACTTAACCTTTAGTGCGAGTATAAGTTGGAAGCACAAGGGACTGGATGGGCACTTAACTCAGGGTATGCAACTATCATACCCTAGTTCTTTTCTCACCTCGGAACACATGGTCGCATAGGCCTCTTCGCCTTTAGAGCTTTTATAACTTTTGGAAGCAGAAGAGCCTTAGCCTGCATTTTCCTTAGCGCTTCCAACTTGCTTATGGGCCTCCTTTGTTGTTAGTTCCTTCTGGAACTGCGAACACACTGCCACTTATGAGACTTCGCCTTCAGACCGATGATACGTTTTGGAAGCCTACGGGACTTGGGGTGCACTTAATTCAAGTCTCCAACCTGCCTAGAGTCCGCCCTTGTTCTAACACCTTTCCTCAACTGGGAAAACACTGCCAAGGATGAGTGTTCGTCTTCAGGGCGTTTGTAGGGTTTGGGAGCATAAGGGCCTTCCCTTGAACTGATCTCAGAGTATCCAACATGCTTAGAGTCTCCCCTTGTTCTAAATTCTTACCTTCACTGGGAACACTCTGCCACTGCTGACACTTTACCTTTCGGGCGATTCTAAGTTTTGGAAGCACAAGGGACTGGACGGGTACTTAACTCAGAGTGTGCAAGGAGCTTAGAGTCTGCCTTTGTTCCTAGTTCTTTTCTGACCTGGGAACACATGGCCGCATAGGCCTCTTCGCCTATAGAGCGTTTATAGGTTTTGGAAGCATAAGGGCCTTAGCCTGCATTTTCCTTAGCGCTTCCAACTTGCTTATAGGCCTCCTTTGTTGTAAGTTCCTTCTTGAACTGCGAACACACTGCCACTTATGAGACTTCACCTTAAGACCGATGATACGTTTTGGAAGCCTACGGGAATTGGGATGCACTTAATTCAAGTCTCCAACCTGCCTAGAGTCCGCCCTTGTTCTAACACCTTTCCTCCACTGGGAAAACACTGCCTTGGATGAGTGTTCGTCTTCAGGGTGTTTGTAGGTTTCGGAAGCATAAGGGCCTTCCCTTGAACTTATCTCAGAGTTCAACATGCTTATAGTCTATTCTTGTTCTAAATTCTTTCCTTCACTGGGAACACACTGCCACTTATGAGACTTCACCTTAAGAGTAATGATACGTTTTGGCAGTCTACGGGCCTTGGTCTTCACTTAATTCAGAGTCTCCAAACTGCCTAGAGTCCGCCCTTGTTCTAACACCTTTCCTCCACTGGGAAAACACTGCCATGTATGAGAGCTCAACTTCAGGGCGCTTGTAGGTTTTGGAAGCATAAGGGCCTTCACTACTCTGACATTATAGTCTCCCCTTGTTCTCAATTCTTTCCTTGACTGGCAACACACTGCCACTGATGAGACTTAACCTAAAGAGTGATTCCACGTTTTGGAAGCACAAGGGACTGGACGGGCACTTAACTCGGACTATCCAACTGCCTTGTAGACTGCCCTTGTTCTAAGTTCTTTTCTGACCTAGGAACACACGGCCGCATAGGCGTCTTCGCCTTCAGAGCGTTTTTACGCTTTGGAAGCATAAGGGCCTTGGCCTGCGTTTCACGTAGCGCTTCCAACTTGCTTCTAGGCCTCCTTTGTTGCAAGTTCCTTCTTGAACTGCGAACACACTGCTACTTATGAGACTTCACCTTAAGAGCGATGATACGTTTTGGAAGCCTACGAGCCTTGGAGTTCACTTCGTTCAGAGTCTCCAACCTGCCTAGAATCCGCCCTTGTTCTAACACCTTTCCTCAACTGGGAAAACACTGCCATGGATGAGTGTTCGTCTTCAGGGCGTTTGTAGGTTTTGGGAGCATAAGGGCCTTCTCTTGAACTGATCTCAGAGTATCCAACATGCTTATAGTCTCCCCTTGTTCTAAATTCTTTCCTTCCCTGGGAACACACTGCCACTTATGAGACTTAACCTTACGTGCGATTCTAAGTTTTGGAAGCACAAGGGACTGGGCGGGCACTTAACTCAGGGCATGCAACTATCATACCCTAGTGCTTTTCTCACCTCCGAAAACATGGCCGCATAGGCCTCTTCGCCTTTGGAGCGTTTATACCTTTTGGAAGCATAAGAGCCTTAGCCTGCATTTTCCTTAGCGCTTCCAACTTGCTTATCGGCCTCCTTTGTTGTAAGTTCCTTCTTGAACTGCGAACACACTGCCCCTTATGAGACTGCACCTTAAGACCGATGATACGTTTTGGAAGTCTAAGGGACTTGGTGTGCACTTAATTCCCAGTATGCAACTGGCCTACCTACTGTCCTTGTTCTAACTTCTTTCCTCCAATGGGAAAACACTGTCAGAATGGGTTTTCTTATTAAACGGCATTTTAAATTTTGGAAGCAGTAGTGCATTGGGAGCACTTCTCTCAGCTTCTCCAACTTGCCAAGAGTATGCCCTTGTTCTCAAACCTTTCCTCAACTGGGTCAACTGACATGCATGAGTGTTTGTCTTCAGGGCGTTTGTACCTTTTGGAAGCCTGAGGACCTTCACTTGAACTTAACCCAGAGTATCCAACTGGCTTATACTCTGTCCTCGTTCTAAGATCCTTCCTCGCCTGCGCACACACTGCCACTTATGAGACTTAACCTTAAGAGTGATTATACGTTCTGGAAGCATAAGGGCCTTAGCGTGCACTTCCCTTATAGTATCCAACTTACCAATAGTGCGGCCTTGTTCTAACTTCTTTCCATAACTGGGAACACACTGCCATTTATGAATCTTCACCTTAAGATCGCGTTTCCGTTTTGGATGCAGAGGAGTCTTTGCGTACCCTTAACTCAGAGTTTCCAACCAGCACTTAGTCCGCCGTTGTCCTCAATTCTTCCTTCACTGGGAGCACACTGCCACTGAGGAGACTTAACCTTAAGAGTAATAATACGTTTTGGAAGCACAAGGGACTGGACGGGCCCTTAACTCAGAGTATGCAACTAGTTTCGAGTCTGCCCATGTTCCTAGTTCTTTTCTGACCTCGGAACACATGGTCGCATAGGCCTCTTCGCCTTTACAGCGTTTATAGGTTTTGGAAGCATAAGAGCCTTAGCCTGCATTTTCCTTAGCGCTTCCAACTTGCTTATAGGCCTCCTTTGTTGTAAGTTCCTTCTTGAACTGCGAACACACAGCCACTTATGAGACTTCACCTTAAGACTGATGATACGTTTTGGAAGTCTACGGGCCTTGGTGTTCACTTAATTCACAGCCTCCTACCTGCCTAGAGTCCGCCCTTGTTCTCTAACCTTTCCTCCACTGGGTAAACACTGCCATGCATGATTGTTCGTCTTCAGGGCGTTTGTACGTTTTGGGGGCCTAAGGACCTTCACTTGAACTTAACTCAGATTTCCAACTGGCTTATACTCTGTCCTCGTTCCAAGATCTTTCCTCACCTGCGAACACAACTTCCAATTATGAGCCTTAACCTTAAGAGAGATTATACGTTCTGGAAGCATAAGGGTCTTGGCGTGCACTTCCCTTACAGTATCCAACTTGCCAAGAGTGCGGCTTTGTTCTACCTTCATTCCATAACTGGGAACACACTGCCATTTATGAATCTTCACCTTAAGATCGCGTTTCCGTTTTGGAAGCAGAGGAGTCTTTGCGTACCCTTAACTCAGAGTTTCCAACAAGCACTTAGTCCGCCGTTGACCTCAATTCTTCCTTCACTGGGAACACACTGCCACTGAGGAGACTTAACCTTAAGAGTAATAATACGTTTTGGAAGCACAAGGGAATGGAAGGGCCCTTAACTCAGAGTATGCAACTAGTTTCAAGTCTGCCCATGTTCCTAGTTCTTTTATGACCTCGGAACACATGGTCGCCTAGGCCTCTTCGCCTTTACAAAGTTTATACCTTTTGGAAGCATAAGAGCCTTAGCCTGCATTGCACTTAGCGCTTCCAACATGCTTACAGGCCTCCTTTGTTGTAACTTCCTTCATGAACTGCGAACACCCTGCCAGTTATGAGACTTCACCTTAAGAGCGATGATAGGTTTTGAAAGCCTACGGGACATGGGGTTCACTTAATACAAGTCTCCAACCTGCCTAGAGTACGCCCTTGATGTAACACCTTTCCTCCACTGGGAAAACACAGCCATGTATGAGTGTTCGTTCTTAGGGTGCTTGTAGATTTTGGAAGCATAAGGGCCTTCCCTTGAACTTATCTCAGAGTATCCAACATTATTATCGTCTCCCCTTGTTCTAAATTCTTTCCTTCACTGGGAACACACTGCCACTTATGAGACCTAACCTTATGTGCGATTCTAAGTTCTGGAAGCACAAGGGACTGTGCGGGCACTTAACTCAGGGCATGCAACTATCATACCCTAGTGCTTTTCTCACCTCGAACACATGGCCCCATAGGCCTCTTCGCCTTTAGAGCGTTTATACCTTTTGGAAGCAAAAGAGCCTTAGCCTGCATTTTCCTTAGCGCTTCCAACTTGCCTATGGGCCTCCTTTGTTGTAAGTTCCTTCTTGAACTGCGAACACACTGCCACTTATGAGACTTCACCTTAAGACCAATGATACGTTTTGGAAGCCTACGGGAATTGGGGTGCACTTAATTCAAGTGTAAAACCGGCCTAAAGTCCGCCCTTGTTCTAACACGTTTCCTCAACTGGGAAAACACTGCCATGGATGAGTGTTCGTCTTCAGGGTGTTTGTAGGTTTTGGGCGCATAAGGGCCTTCCCTTGAACTTATCTCAGAGTATCCAACATGCTTATAGTCTATTCTTGTTCTAAACTCTTTCCTTCACTGGGAACACACTGCCACTTATGAGACTTAACCTTTAGTGCGAGTATAAGTTGGAAGCACAAGGGACTGGATGGGCACTTAACTCAGGGTATGCAACTATCATACCCTAGTTCTTTTCTCACCTCGGAACACATGGTCGCATAGGCCTCTTCGCCTTTAGAGCTTTTATAACTTTTGGAAGCAGAAGAGCCTTAGCCTGCATTTTCCTTAGCGCTTCCAACTTGCTTATGGGCCTCCTTTGTTGTTAGTTCCTTCTGGAACTGCGAACACACTGCCACTTATGAGACTTCGCCTTCAGACCGATGATACGTTTTGGAAGCCTACGGGACTTGGGGTGCACTTAATTCAAGTCTCCAACCTGCCTAGAGTCCGCCCTTGTTCTAACACCTTTCCTCAACTGGGAAAACACTGCCAAGGATGAGTGTTCGTCTTCAGGGCGTTTGTAGGGTTTGGGAGCATAAGGGCCTTCCCTTGAACTGATCTCAGAGTATCCAACATGCTTAGAGTCTCCCCTTGTTCTAAATTCTTACCTTCACTGGGAACACTCTGCCACTGCTGACACTTTACCTTTCGGGCGATTCTAAGTTTTGGAAGCACAAGGGACTGGACGGGTACTTAACTCAGAGTGTGCAAGGAGCTTAGAGTCTGCCTTTGTTCCTAGTTCTTTTCTGACCTGGGAACACATGGCCGCATAGGCCTCTTCGCCTATAGAGCGTTTATAGGTTTTGGAAGCATAAGGGCCTTAGCCTGCATTTTCCTTAGCGCTTCCAACTTGCTTATAGGCCTCCTTTGTTGTAAGTTCCTTCTTGAACTGCGAACACACTGCCACTTATGAGACTTCACCTTAAGACCGATGATACGTTTTGGAAGCCTACGGGAATTGGGATGCACTTAATTCAAGTCTCCAACCTGCCTAGAGTCCGCCCTTGTTCTAACACCTTTCCTCCACTGGGAAAACACTGCCTTGGATGAGTGTTCGTCTTCAGGGTGTTTGTAGGTTTCGGAAGCATAAGGGCCTTCCCTTGAACTTATCTCAGAGTTCAACATGCTTATAGTCTATTCTTGTTCTAAATTCTTTCCTTCACTGGGAACACACTGCCACTTATGAGACTTCACCTTAAGAGTAATGATACGTTTTGGCAGTCTACGGGCCTTGGTCTTCACTTAATTCAGAGTCTCCAAACTGCCTAGAGTCCGCCCTTGTTCTAACACCTTTCCTCCACTGGGAAAACACTGCCATGTATGAGAGCTCAACTTCAGGGCGCTTGTAGGTTTTGGAAGCATAAGGGCCTTCACTACTCTGACATTATAGTCTCCCCTTGTTCTCAATTCTTTCCTTGACTGGCAACACACTGCCACTGATGAGACTTAACCTAAAGAGTGATTCCACGTTTTGGAAGCACAAGGGACTGGACGGGCACTTAACTCGGACTATCCAACTGCCTTGTAGACTGCCCTTGTTCTAAGTTCTTTTCTGACCTAGGAACACACGGCCGCATAGGCGTCTTCGCCTTCAGAGCGTTTTTACGCTTTGGAAGCATAAGGGCCTTGGCCTGCGTTTCACGTAGCGCTTCCAACTTGCTTCTAGGCCTCCTTTGTTGCAAGTTCCTTCTTGAACTGCGAACACACTGCTACTTATGAGACTTCACCTTAAGAGCGATGATACGTTTTGGAAGCCTACGAGCCTTGGAGTTCACTTCGTTCAGAGTCTCCAACCTGCCTAGAATCCGCCCTTGTTCTAACACCTTTCCTCAACTGGGAAAACACTGCCATGGATGAGTGTTCGTCTTCAGGGCGTTTGTAGGTTTTGGGAGCATAAGGGCCTTCTCTTGAACTGATCTCAGAGTATCCAACATGCTTATAGTCTCCCCTTGTTCTAAATTCTTTCCTTCCCTGGGAACACACTGCCACTTATGAGACTTAACCTTACGTGCGATTCGAAGTTTTGGAAGCACAAGGGACTGGGCGGGCACTTAACTCAGGGCATGCAACTATCATACCCTAGTGCTTTTCTCACCTCCGAAAACATGGCCGCATAGGCCTCTTCGCCTTTGGAGCGTTTATACCTTTTGGAAGCATAAGAGCCTTAGCCTGCATTTTCCTTAGCGCTTCCAACTTGCTTATCGGCCTCCTTTGTTGTAAGTTCCTTCTTGAACTGCGAACACACTGCCCCTTATGAGACTGCACCTTAAGACCGATGATACGTTTTGGAAGTCTAAGGGACTTGGTGTGCACTTAATTCCCAGTATGCAACTGGCCTACCTACTGTCCTTGTTCTAACTTCTTTCCTCCAATGGGAAAACACTGTCAGAATGGGTTTTCTTATTAAACGGCATTTTAAATTTTGGAAGCAGTAGTGCATTGGGAGCACTTCTCTCAGCTTCTCCAACTTGCCAAGAGTATGCCCTTGTTCTCAAACCTTTCCTCAACTGGGTCAACTGACATGCATGAGTGTTTGTCTTCAGGGCGTTTGTACCTTTTGGAAGCCTGAGGACCTTCACTTGAACTTAACCCAGAGTATCCAACTGGCTTATACTCTGTCCTCGTTCTAAGATCCTTCCTCGCCTGCGCACACACTGCCACTTATGAGACTTAACCTTAAGAGTGATTATACGTTCTGGAAGCATAAGGGCCTTAGCGTGCACTTCCCTTATAGTATCCAACTTACCAATAGTGCGGCCTTGTTCTAACTTCTTTCCATAACTGGGAACACACTGCCATTTATGAATCTTCACCTTAAGATCGCGTTTCCGTTTTGGATGCAGAGGAGTCTTTGCGTACCCTTAACTCAGAGTTTCCAACCAGCACTTAGTCCGCCGTTGTCCTCAATTCTTCCTTCACTGGGAGCACACTGCCACTGAGGAGACTTAACCTTAAGAGTAATAATACGTTTTGGAAGCACAAGGGACTGGACGGGCCCTTAACTCAGAGTATGCAACTAGTTTCGAGTCTGCCCATGTTCCTAGTTCTTTTCTGACCTCGGAACACATGGTCGCATAGGCCTCTTCGCCTTTACAGCGTTTATAGGTTTTGGAAGCATAAGAGCCTTAGCCTGCATTTTCCTTAGCGCTTCCAACTTGCTTATAGGCCTCCTTTGTTGTAAGTTCCTTCTTGAACTGCGAACACACAGCCACTTATGAGACTTCACCTTAAGACTGATGATACGTTTTGGAAGTCTACGGGCCTTGGTGTTCACTTAATTCACAGCCTCCTACCTGCCTAGAGTCCGCCCTTGTTCTCTAACCTTTCCTCCACTGGGTAAACACTGCCATGCATGATTGTTCGTCTTCAGGGCGTTTGTACGTTTTGGGGGCCTAAGGACCTTCACTTGAACTTAACTCAGATTTCCAACTGGCTTATACTCTGTCCTCGTTCCAAGATCTTTCCTCACCTGCGAACACAACTTCCAATTATGAGCCTTAACCTTAAGAGAGATTATACGTTCTGGAAGCATAAGGGTCTTGGCGTGCACTTCCCTTACAGTATCCAACTTGCCAAGAGTGCGGCTTTGTTCTACCTTCATTCCATAACTGGGAACACACTGCCATTTATGAATCTTCACCTTAAGATCGCGTTTCCGTTTTGGAAGCAGAGGAGTCTTTGCGTACCCTTAACTCAGAGTTTCCAACAAGCACTTAGTCCGCCGTTGACCTCAATTCTTCCTTCACTGGGAACACACTGCCACTGAGGAGACTTAACCTTAAGAGTAATAATACGTTTTGGAAGCACAAGGGAATGGAAGGGCCCTTAACTCAGAGTATGCAACTAGTTTCAAGTCTGCCCATGTTCCTAGTTCTTTTATGACCTCGGAACACATGGTCGCCTAGGCCTCTTCGCCTTTACAAAGTTTATACCTTTTGGAAGCATAAGAGCCTTAGCCTGCATTGCACTTAGCGCTTCCAACATGCTTACAGGCCTCCTTTGTTGTAACTTCCTTCATGAACTGCGAACACCCTGCCAGTTATGAGACTTCACCTTAAGAGCGATGATAGGTTTTGAAAGCCTACGGGACATGGGGTTCACTTAATACAAGTCTCCAACCTGCCTAGAGTACGCCCTTGATGTAACACCTTTCCTCCACTGGGAAAACACAGCCATGTATGAGTGTTCGTTCTTAGGGTGCTTGTAGATTTTGGAAGCATAAGGGCCTTCCCTTGAACTTATCTCAGAGTATCCAACATTATTATCGTCTCCCCTTGTTCTAAATTCTTTCCTTCACTGGGAACACACTGCCACTTATGAGACCTAACCTTATGTGCGATTCTAAGTTCTGGAAGCACAAGGGACTGTGCGGGCACTTAACTCAGGGCATGCAACTATCATACCCTAGTGCTTTTCTCACCTCGAACACATGGCCCCATAGGCCTCTTCGCCTTTAGAGCGTTTATACCTTTTGGGAGCAAAAGAGCCTTAGCCTGCATTTTCCTTAGCGCTTCCAACTTGCCTATGGGCCTCCTTTGTTGTAAGTTCCTTCTTGAACTGCGAACACACTGCCACTTATGAGACTTCACCTTAAGACCAATGATACGTTTTGGAAGCCTACGGGAATTGGGGTGCACTTAATTCAAGTCTAAAACCGGCCTACAGTCCGCCCTTGTTCTAACACCTTTCCTCAACTGGGAAAACACTGCCATGGATGAGTGTTCGTCTTCAGGGTGTTTGTAGGTTTTGGGCGCATAAGGGCCTTCCCTTGAACTTATCTCAGAGTATCCAACATGCTTATAGTCTATTCTTGTTCTAAACTCTTTCCTTCACTGGGAACACACTGCCACTTATGAGACTTAACCTTTAGTGCGAGTATAAGTTGGAAGCACAAGGGACTGGATGGGCACTTAACTCAGGGTATGCAACTATCATACCCTAGTTCTTTTCTCACCTCGGAACACATGGTCGCATAGGCCTCTTCGCCTTTAGAGCTTTTATAACTTTTGGAAGCAGAAGAGCCTTAGCCTGCATTTTCCTTAGCGCTTCCAACTTGCTTATGGGCCTCCTTTGTTGTTAGTTCCTTCTGGAACTGCGAACACACTGCCACTTATGAGACTTCGCCTTCAGACCGATGATACGTTTTGGAAGCCTACGGGACTTGGGGTGCACTTAATTCAAGTCTCCAACCTGCCTAGAGTCCGCCCTTGTTCTAACACCTTTCCTCAACTGGGAAAACACTGCCAAGGATGAGTGTTCGTCTTCAGGGCGTTTGTAGGGTTTGGGAGCATAAGGGCCTTCCCTTGAACTGATCTCAGAGTATCCAACATGCTTAGAGTCTCCCCTTGTTCTAAATTCTTACCTTCACTGGGAACACTCTGCCACTGCTGACACTTTACCTTTCGGGCGATTCTAAGTTTTGGAAGCACAAGGGACTGGACGGGTACTTAACTCAGAGTGTGCAAGGAGCTTAGAGTCTGCCTTTGTTCCTAGTTCTTTTCTGACCTGGGAACACATGGCCGCATAGGCCTCTTCGCCTATAGAGCGTTTATAGGTTTTGGAAGCATAAGGGCCTTAGCCTGCATTTTCCTTAGCGCTTCCAACTTGCTTATAGGCCTCCTTTGTTGTAAGTTCCTTCTTGAACTGCGAACACACTGCCACTTATGAGACTTCACCTTAAGACCGATGATACGTTTTGGAAGCCTACGGGAATTGGGATGCACTTAATTCAAGTCTCCAACCTGCCTAGAGTCCGCCCTTGTTCTAACACCTTTCCTCCACTGGGAAAACACTGCCTTGGATGAGTGTTCGTCTTCAGGGTGTTTGTAGGTTTCGGAAGCATAAGGGCCTTCCCTTGAACTTATCTCAGAGTTCAACATGCTTATAGTCTATTCTTGTTCTAAATTCTTTCCTTCACTGGGAACACACTGCCACTTATGAGACTTCACCTTAAGAGTAATGATACGTTTTGGCAGTCTACGGGCCTTGGTCTTCACTTAATTCAGAGTCTCCAAACTGCCTAGAGTCCGCCCTTGTTCTAACACCTTTCCTCCACTGGGAAAACACTGCCATGTATGAGAGCTCAACTTCAGGGCGCTTGTAGGTTTTGGAAGCATAAGGGCCTTCACTACTCTGACATTATAGTCTCCCCTTGTTCTCAATTCTTTCCTTGACTGGCAACACACTGCCACTGATGAGACTTAACCTAAAGAGTGATTCCACGTTTTGGAAGCACAAGGGACTGGACGGGCACTTAACTCGGACTATCCAACTGCCTTGTAGACTGCCCTTGTTCTAAGTTCTTTTCTGACCTAGGAACACACGGCCGCATAGGCGTCTTCGCCTTCAGAGCGTTTTTACGCTTTGGAAGCATAAGGGCCTTGGCCTGCGTTTCACGTAGCGCTTCCAACTTGCTTCTAGGCCTCCTTTGTTGCAAGTTCCTTCTTGAACTGCGAACACACTGCTACTTATGAGACTTCACCTTAAGAGCGATGATACGTTTTGGAAGCCTACGAGCCTTGGAGTTCACTTCGTTCAGAGTCTCCAACCTGCCTAGAATCCGCCCTTGTTCTAACACCTTTCCTCAACTGGGAAAACACTGCCATGGATGAGTGTTCGTCTTCAGGGCGTTTGTAGGTTTTGGGAGCATAAGGGCCTTCTCTTGAACTGATCTCAGAGTATCCAACATGCTTATAGTCTCCCCTTGTTCTAAATTCTTTCCTTCCCTGGGAACACACTGCCACTTATGAGACTTAACCTTACGTGCGATTCTAAGTTTTGGAAGCACAAGGGACTGGGCGGGCACTTAACTCAGGGCATGCAACTATCATACCCTAGTGCTTTTCTCACCTCCGAAAACATGGCCGCATAGGCCTCTTCGCCTTTGGAGCGTTTATACCTTTTGGAAGCATAAGAGCCTTAGCCTGCATTTTCCTTAGCGCTTCCAACTTGCTTATCGGCCTCCTTTGTTGTAAGTTCCTTCTTGAACTGCGAACACACTGCCCCTTATGAGACTGCACCTTAAGACCGATGATACGTTTTGGAAGTCTAAGGGACTTGGTGTGCACTTAATTCCCAGTATGCAACTGGCCTACCTACTGTCCTTGTTCTAACTTCTTTCCTCCAATGGGAAAACACTGTCAGAATGGGTTTTCTTATTAAACGGCATTTTAAATTTTGGAAGCAGTAGTGCATTGGGAGCACTTCTCTCAGCTTCTCCAACTTGCCAAGAGTATGCCCTTGTTCTCAAACCTTTCCTCAACTGGGTCAACTGACATGCATGAGTGTTTGTCTTCAGGGCGTTTGTACCTTTTGGAAGCCTGAGGACCTTCACTTGAACTTAACCCAGAGTATCCAACTGGCTTATACTCTGTCCTCGTTCTAAGATCCTTCCTCGCCTGCGCACACACTGCCACTTATGAGACTTAACCTTAAGAGTGATTATACGTTCTGGAAGCATAAGGGCCTTAGCGTGCACTTCCCTTATAGTATCCAACTTACCAATAGTGCGGCCTTGTTCTAACTTCTTTCCATAACTGGGAACACACTGCCATTTATGAATCTTCACCTTAAGATCGCGTTTCCGTTTTGGATGCAGAGGAGTCTTTGCGTACCCTTAACTCAGAGTTTCCAACCAGCACTTAGTCCGCCGTTGTCCTCAATTCTTCCTTCACTGGGAGCACACTGCCACTGAGGAGACTTAACCTTAAGAGTAATAATACGTTTTGGAAGCACAAGGGACTGGACGGGCCCTTAACTCAGAGTATGCAACTAGTTTCGAGTCTGCCCATGTTCCTAGTTCTTTTCTGACCTCGGAACACATGGTCGCATAGGCCTCTTCGCCTTTACAGCGTTTATAGGTTTTGGAAGCATAAGAGCCTTAGCCTGCATTTTCCTTAGCGCTTCCAACTTGCTTATAGGCCTCCTTTGTTGTAAGTTCCTTCTTGAACTGCGAACACACAGCCACTTATGAGACTTCACCTTAAGACTGATGATACGTTTTGGAAGTCTACGGGCCTTGGTGTTCACTTAATTCACAGCCTCCTACCTGCCTAGAGTCCGCCCTTGTTCTCTAACCTTTCCTCCACTGGGTAAACACTGCCATGCATGATTGTTCGTCTTCAGGGCGTTTGTACGTTTTGGGGGCCTAAGGACCTTCACTTGAACTTAACTCAGATTTCCAACTGGCTTATACTCTGTCCTCGTTCCAAGATCTTTCCTCACCTGCGAACACAACTTCCAATTATGAGCCTTAACCTTAAGAGAGATTATACGTTCTGGAAGCATAAGGGTCTTGGCGTGCACTTCCCTTACAGTATCCAACTTGCCAAGAGTGCGGCTTTGTTCTACCTTCATTCCATAACTGGGAACACACTGCCATTTATGAATCTTCACCTTAAGATCGCGTTTCCGTTTTGGAAGCAGAGGAGTCTTTGCGTACCCTTAACTCAGAGTTTCCAACAAGCACTTAGTCCGCCGTTGACCTCAATTCTTCCTTCACTGGGAACACACTGCCACTGAGGAGACTTAACCTTAAGAGTAATAATACGTTTTGGAAGCACAAGGGAATGGAAGGGCCCTTAACTCAGAGTATGCAACTAGTTTCAAGTCTGCCCATGTTCCTAGTTCTTTTATGACCTCGGAACACATGGTCGCCTAGGCCTCTTCGCCTTTACAAAGTTTATACCTTTTGGAAGCATAAGAGCCTTAGCCTGCATTGCACTTAGCGCTTCCAACATGCTTACAGGCCTCCTTTGTTGTAACTTCCTTCATGAACTGCGAACACCCTGCCAGTTATGAGACTTCACCTTAAGAGCGATGATAGGTTTTGAAAGCCTACGGGACATGGGGTTCACTTAATACAAGTCTCCAACCTGCCTAGAGTACGCCCTTGATGTAACACCTTTCCTCCACTGGGAAAACACAGCCATGTATGAGTGTTCGTTCTTAGGGTGCTTGTAGATTTTGGAAGCATAAGGGCCTTCCCTTGAACTTATCTCAGAGTATCCAACATTATTATCGTCTCCCCTTGTTCTAAATTCTTTCCTTCACTGGGAACACACTGCCACTTATGAGACCTAACCTTATGTGCGATTCTAAGTTCTGGAAGCACAAGGGACTGTGCGGGCACTTAACTCAGGGCATGCAACTATCATACCCTAGTGCTTTTCTCACCTCGAACACATGGCCCCATAGGCCTCTTCGCCTTTAGAGCGTTTATACCTTTTGGGAGCAAAAGAGCCTTAGCCTGCATTTTCCTTAGCGCTTCCAACTTGCCTATGGGCCTCCTTTGTTGTAAGTTCCTTCTTGAACTGCGAACACACTGCCACTTATGAGACTTCACCTTAAGACCAATGATACGTTTTGGAAGCCTACGGGAATTGGGGTGCACTTAATTCAAGTCTAAAACCGGCCTACAGTCCGCCCTTGTTCTAACACCTTTCCTCAACTGGGAAAACACTGCCATGGATGAGTGTTCGTCTTCAGGGTGTTTGTAGGTTTTGGGCGCATAAGGGCCTTCCCTTGAACTTATCTCAGAGTATCCAACATGCTTATAGTCTATTCTTGTTCTAAACTCTTTCCTTCACTGGGAACACACTGCCACTTATGAGACTTAACCTTTAGTGCGAGTATAAGTTGGAAGCACAAGGGACTGGATGGGCACTTAACTCAGGGTATGCAACTATCATACCCTAGTTCTTTTCTCACCTCGGAACACATGGTCGCATAGGCCTCTTCGCCTTTAGAGCTTTTATAACTTTTGGAAGCAGAAGAGCCTTAGCCTGCATTTTCCTTAGCGCTTCCAACTTGCTTATGGGCCTCCTTTGTTGTTAGTTCCTTCTGGAACTGCGAACACACTGCCACTTATGAGACTTCGCCTTCAGACCGATGATACGTTTTGGAAGCCTACGGGACTTGGGGTGCACTTAATTCAAGTCTCCAACCTGCCTAGAGTCCGCCCTTGTTCTAACACCTTTCCTCAACTGGGAAAACACTGCCAAGGATGAGTGTTCGTCTTCAGGGCGTTTGTAGGGTTTGGGAGCATAAGGGCCTTCCCTTGAACTGATCTCAGAGTATCCAACATGCTTAGAGTCTCCCCTTGTTCTAAATTCTTACCTTCACTGGGAACACTCTGCCACTGCTGACACTTTACCTTTCGGGCGATTCTAAGTTTTGGAAGCACAAGGGACTGGACGGGTACTTAACTCAGAGTGTGCAAGGAGCTTAGAGTCTGCCTTTGTTCCTAGTTCTTTTCTGACCTGGGAACACATGGCCGCATAGGCCTCTTCGCCTATAGAGCGTTTATAGGTTTTGGAAGCATAAGGGCCTTAGCCTGCATTTTCCTTAGCGCTTCCAACTTGCTTATAGGCCTCCTTTGTTGTAAGTTCCTTCTTGAACTGCGAACACACTGCCACTTATGAGACTTCACCTTAAGACCGATGATACGTTTTGGAAGCCTACGGGAATTGGGATGCACTTAATTCAAGTCTCCAACCTGCCTAGAGTCCGCCCTTGTTCTAACACCTTTCCTCCACTGGGAAAACACTGCCTTGGATGAGTGTTCGTCTTCAGGGTGTTTGTAGGTTTCGGAAGCATAAGGGCCTTCCCTTGAACTTATCTCAGAGTTCAACATGCTTATAGTCTATTCTTGTTCTAAATTCTTTCCTTCACTGGGAACACACTGCCACTTATGAGACTTCACCTTAAGAGTAATGATACGTTTTGGCAGTCTACGGGCCTTGGTCTTCACTTAATTCAGAGTCTCCAAACTGCCTAGAGTCCGCCCTTGTTCTAACACCTTTCCTCCACTGGGAAAACACTGCCATGTATGAGAGCTCAACTTCAGGGCGCTTGTAGGTTTTGGAAGCATAAGGGCCTTCACTACTCTGACATTATAGTCTCCCCTTGTTCTCAATTCTTTCCTTGACTGGCAACACACTGCCACTGATGAGACTTAACCTAAAGAGTGATTCCACGTTTTGGAAGCACAAGGGACTGGACGGGCACTTAACTCGGACTATCCAACTGCCTTGTAGACTGCCCTTGTTCTAAGTTCTTTTCTGACCTAGGAACACACGGCCGCATAGGCGTCTTCGCCTTCAGAGCGTTTTTACGCTTTGGAAGCATAAGGGCCTTGGCCTGCGTTTCACGTAGCGCTTCCAACTTGCTTCTAGGCCTCCTTTGTTGCAAGTTCCTTCTTGAACTGCGAACACACTGCTACTTATGAGACTTCACCTTAAGAGCGATGATACGTTTTGGAAGCCTACGAGCCTTGGAGTTCACTTCGTTCAGAGTCTCCAACCTGCCTAGAATCCGCCCTTGTTCTAACACCTTTCCTCAACTGGGAAAACACTGCCATGGATGAGTGTTCGTCTTCAGGGCGTTTGTAGGTTTTGGGAGCATAAGGGCCTTCTCTTGAACTGATCTCAGAGTATCCAACATGCTTATAGTCTCCCCTTGTTCTAAATTCCTTCCTTCCCTGGGAACACACTGCCACTTATGAGACTTAACCTTACGTGCGATTCTAAGTTTTGGAAGCACAAGGGACTGGGCGGGCACTTAACTCAGGGCATGCAACTATCATACCCTAGTGCTTTTCTCACCTCCGAAAACATGGCCGCATAGGCCTCTTCGCCTTTGGAGCGTTTATACCTTTTGGAAGCATAAGAGCCTTAGCCTGCATTTTCCTTAGCGCTTCCAACTTGCTTATCGGCCTCCTTTGTTGTAAGTTCCTTCTTGAACTGCGAACACACTGCCCCTTATGAGACTGCACCTTAAGACCGATGATACGTTTTGGAAGTCTAAGGGACTTGGTGTGCACTTAATTCCCAGTATGCAACTGGCCTACCTACTGTCCTTGTTCTAACTTCTTTCCTCCAATGGGAAAACACTGTCAGAATGGGTTTTCTTATTAAACGGCATTTTAAATTTTGGAAGCAGTAGTGCATTGGGAGCACTTCTCTCAGCTTCTCCAACTTGCCAAGAGTATGCCCTTGTTCTCAAACCTTTCCTCAACTGGGTCAACTGACATGCATGAGTGTTTGTCTTCAGGGCGTTTGTACCTTTTGGAAGCCTGAGGACCTTCACTTGAACTTAACCCAGAGTATCCAACTGGCTTATACTCTGTCCTCGTTCTAAGATCCTTCCTCGCCTGCGCACACACTGCCACTTATGAGACTTAACCTTAAGAGTGATTATACGTTCTGGAAGCATAAGGGCCTTAGCGTGCACTTCCCTTATAGTATCCAACTTACCAATAGTGCGGCCTTGTTCTAACTTCTTTCCATAACTGGGAACACACTGCCATTTATGAATCTTCACCTTAAGATCGCGTTTCCGTTTTGGATGCAGAGGAGTCTTTGCGTACCCTTAACTCAGAGTTTCCAACCAGCACTTAGTCCGCCGTTGTCCTCAATTCTTCCTTCACTGGGAGCACACTGCCACTGAGGAGACTTAACCTTAAGAGTAATAATACGTTTTGGAAGCACAAGGGACTGGACGGGCCCTTAACTCAGAGTATGCAACTAGTTTCGAGTCTGCCCATGTTCCTAGTTCTTTTCTGACCTCGGAACACATGGTCGCATAGGCCTCTTCGCCTTTACAGCGTTTATAGGTTTTGGAAGCATAAGAGCCTTAGCCTGCATTTTCCTTAGCGCTTCCAACTTGCTTATAGGCCTCCTTTGTTGTAAGTTCCTTCTTGAACTGCGAACACACAGCCACTTATGAGACTTCACCTTAAGACTGATGATACGTTTTGGAAGTCTACGGGCCTTGGTGTTCACTTAATTCACAGCCTCCTACCTGCCTAGAGTCCGCCCTTGTTCTCTAACCTTTCCTCCACTGGGTAAACACTGCCATGCATGATTGTTCGTCTTCAGGGCGTTTGTACGTTTTGGGGGCCTAAGGACCTTCACTTGAACTTAACTCAGATTTCCAACTGGCTTATACTCTGTCCTCGTTCCAAGATCTTTCCTCACCTGCGAACACAACTTCCAATTATGAGCCTTAACCTTAAGAGAGATTATACGTTCTGGAAGCATAAGGGTCTTGGCGTGCACTTCCCTTACAGTATCCAACTTGCCAAGAGTGCGGCTTTGTTCTACCTTCATTCCATAACTGGGAACACACTGCCATTTATGAATCTTCACCTTAAGATCGCGTTTCCGTTTTGGAAGCAGAGGAGTCTTTGCGTACCCTTAACTCAGAGTTTCCAACAAGCACTTAGTCCGCCGTTGACCTCAATTCTTCCTTCACTGGGAACACACTGCCACTGAGGAGACTTAACCTTAAGAGTAATAATACGTTTTGGAAGCACAAGGGAATGGAAGGGCCCTTAACTCAGAGTATGCAACTAGTTTCAAGTCTGCCCATGTTCCTAGTTCTTTTATGACCTCGGAACACATGGTCGCCTAGGCCTCTTCGCCTTTACAAAGTTTATACCTTTTGGAAGCATAAGAGCCTTAGCCTGCATTGCACTTAGCGCTTCCAACATGCTTACAGGCCTCCTTTGTTGTAACTTCCTTCATGAACTGCGAACACCCTGCCAGTTATGAGACTTCACCTTAAGAGCGATGATAGGTTTTGAAAGCCTACGGGACATGGGGTTCACTTAATACAAGTCTCCAACCTGCCTAGAGTACGCCCTTGATGTAACACCTTTCCTCCACTGGGAAAACACAGCCATGTATGAGTGTTCGTTCTTAGGGTGCTTGTAGATTTTGGAAGCATAAGGGCCTTCCCTTGAACTTATCTCAGAGTATCCAACATTATTATCGTCTCCCCTTGTTCTAAATTCTTTCCTTCACTGGGAACACACTGCCACTTATGAGACCTAACCTTATGTGCGATTCTAAGTTCTGGAAGCACAAGGGACTGTGCGGGCACTTAACTCAGGGCATGCAACTATCATACCCTAGTGCTTTTCTCACCTCGAACACATGGCCCCATAGGCCTCTTCGCCTTTAGAGCGTTTATACCTTTTGGGAGCAAAAGAGCCTTAGCCTGCATTTTCCTTAGCGCTTCCAACTTGCCTATGGGCCTCCTTTGTTGTAAGTTCCTTCTTGAACTGCGAACACACTGCCACTTATGAGACTTCACCTTAAGACCAATGATACGTTTTGGAAGCCTACGGGAATTGGGGTGCACTTAATTCAAGTCTAAAACCGGCCTACAGTCCGCCCTTGTTCTAACACCTTTCCTCAACTGGGAAAACACTGCCATGGATGAGTGTTCGTCTTCAGGGTGTTTGTAGGTTTTGGGCGCATAAGGGCCTTCCCTTGAACTTATCTCAGAGTATCCAACATGCTTATAGTCTATTCTTGTTCTAAACTCTTTCCTTCACTGGGAACACACTGCCACTTATGAGACTTAACCTTTAGTGCGAGTATAAGTTGGAAGCACAAGGGACTGGATGGGCACTTAACTCAGGGTATGCAACTATCATACCCTAGTTCTTTTCTCACCTCGGAACACATGGTCGCATAGGCCTCTTCGCCTTTAGAGCTTTTATAACTTTTGGAAGCAGAAGAGCCTTAGCCTGCATTTTCCTTAGCGCTTCCAACTTGCTTATGGGCCTCCTTTGTTGTTAGTTCCTTCTGGAACTGCGAACACACTGCCACTTATGAGACTTCGCCTTCAGACCGATGATACGTTTTGGAAGCCTACGGGACTTGGGGTGCACTTAATTCAAGTCTCCAACCTGCCTAGAGTCCGCCCTTGTTCTAACACCTTTCCTCAACTGGGAAAACACTGCCAAGGATGAGTGTTCGTCTTCAGGGCGTTTGTAGGGTTTGGGAGCATAAGGGCCTTCCCTTGAACTGATCTCAGAGTATCCAACATGCTTAGAGTCTCCCCTTGTTCTAAATTCTTACCTTCACTGGGAACACTCTGCCACTGCTGACACTTTACCTTTCGGGCGATTCTAAGTTTTGGAAGCACAAGGGACTGGACGGGTACTTAACTCAGAGTGTGCAAGGAGCTTAGAGTCTGCCTTTGTTCCTAGTTCTTTTCTGACCTGGGAACACATGGCCGCATAGGCCTCTTCGCCTATAGAGCGTTTATAGGTTTTGGAAGCATAAGGGCCTTAGCCTGCATTTTCCTTAGCGCTTCCAACTTGCTTATAGGCCTCCTTTGTTGTAAGTTCCTTCTTGAACTGCGAACACACTGCCACTTATGAGACTTCACCTTAAGACCGATGATACGTTTTGGAAGCCTACGGGAATTGGGATGCACTTAATTCAAGTCTCCAACCTGCCTAGAGTCCGCCCTTGTTCTAACACCTTTCCTCCACTGGGAAAACACTGCCTTGGATGAGTGTTCGTCTTCAGGGTGTTTGTAGGTTTCGGAAGCATAAGGGCCTTCCCTTGAACTTATCTCAGAGTTCAACATGCTTATAGTCTATTCTTGTTCTAAATTCTTTCCTTCACTGGGAACACACTGCCACTTATGAGACTTCACCTTAAGAGTAATGATACGTTTTGGCAGTCTACGGGCCTTGGTCTTCACTTAATTCAGAGTCTCCAAACTGCCTAGAGTCCGCCCTTGTTCTAACACCTTTCCTCCACTGGGAAAACACTGCCATGTATGAGAGCTCAACTTCAGGGCGCTTGTAGGTTTTGGAAGCATAAGGGCCTTCACTACTCTGACATTATAGTCTCCCCTTGTTCTCAATTCTTTCCTTGACTGGCAACACACTGCCACTGATGAGACTTAACCTAAAGAGTGATTCCACGTTTTGGAAGCACAAGGGACTGGACGGGCACTTAACTCGGACTATCCAACTGCCTTGTAGACTGCCCTTGTTCTAAGTTCTTTTCTGACCTAGGAACACACGGCCGCATAGGCGTCTTCGCCTTCAGAGCGTTTTTACGCTTTGGAAGCATAAGGGCCTTGGCCTGCGTTTCACGTAGCGCTTCCAACTTGCTTCTAGGCCTCCTTTGTTGCAAGTTCCTTCTTGAACTGCGAACACACTGCTACTTATGAGACTTCACCTTAAGAGCGATGATACGTTTTGGAAGCCTACGAGCCTTGGAGTTCACTTCGTTCAGAGTCTCCAACCTGCCTAGAATCCGCCCTTGTTCTAACACCTTTCCTCAACTGGGAAAACACTGCCATGGATGAGTGTTCGTCTTCAGGGCGTTTGTAGGTTTTGGGAGCATAAGGGCCTTCTCTTGAACTGATCTCAGAGTATCCAACATGCTTATAGTCTCCCCTTGTTCTAAATTCTTTCCTTCCCTGGGAACACACTGCCACTTATGAGACTTAACCTTACGTGCGATTCTAAGTTTTGGAAGCACAAGGGACTGGGCGGGCACTTAACTCAGGGCATGCAACTATCATACCCTAGTGCTTTTCTCACCTCCGAAAACATGGCCGCATAGGCCTCTTCGCCTTTGGAGCGTTTATACCTTTTGGAAGCATAAGAGCCTTAGCCTGCATTTTCCTTAGCGCTTCCAACTTGCTTATCGGCCTCCTTTGTTGTAAGTTCCTTCTTGAACTGCGAACACACTGCCCCTTATGAGACTGCACCTTAAGACCGATGATACGTTTTGGAAGTCTAAGGGACTTGGTGTGCACTTAATTCCCAGTATGCAACTGGCCTACCTACTGTCCTTGTTCTAACTTCTTTCCTCCAATGGGAAAACACTGTCAGAATGGGTTTTCTTATTAAACGGCATTTTAAATTTTGGAAGCAGTAGTGCATTGGGAGCACTTCTCTCAGCTTCTCCAACTTGCCAAGAGTATGCCCTTGTTCTCAAACCTTTCCTCAACTGGGTCAACTGACATGCATGAGTGTTTGTCTTCAGGGCGTTTGTACCTTTTGGAAGCCTGAGGACCTTCACTTGAACTTAACCCAGAGTATCCAACTGGCTTATACTCTGTCCTCGTTCTAAGATCCTTCCTCGCCTGCGCACACACTGCCACTTATGAGACTTAACCTTAAGAGTGATTATACGTTCTGGAAGCATAAGGGCCTTAGCGTGCACTTCCCTTATAGTATCCAACTTACCAATAGTGCGGCCTTGTTCTAACTTCTTTCCATAACTGGGAACACACTGCCATTTATGAATCTTCACCTTAAGATCGCGTTTCCGTTTTGGATGCAGAGGAGTCTTTGCGTACCCTTAACTCAGAGTTTCCAACCAGCACTTAGTCCGCCGTTGTCCTCAATTCTTCCTTCACTGGGAGCACACTGCCACTGAGGAGACTTAACCTTAAGAGTAATAATACGTTTTGGAAGCACAAGGGACTGGACGGGCCCTTAACTCAGAGTATGCAACTAGTTTCGAGTCTGCCCATGTTCCTAGTTCTTTTCTGACCTCGGAACACATGGTCGCATAGGCCTCTTCGCCTTTACAGCGTTTATAGGTTTTGGAAGCATAAGAGCCTTAGCCTGCATTTTCCTTAGCGCTTCCAACTTGCTTATAGGCCTCCTTTGTTGTAAGTTCCTTCTTGAACTGCGAACACACAGCCACTTATGAGACTTCACCTTAAGACTGATGATACGTTTTGGAAGTCTACGGGCCTTGGTGTTCACTTAATTCACAGCCTCCTACCTGCCTAGAGTCCGCCCTTGTTCTCTAACCTTTCCTCCACTGGGTAAACACTGCCATGCATGATTGTTCGTCTTCAGGGCGTTTGTACGTTTTGGGGGCCTAAGGACCTTCACTTGAACTTAACTCAGATTTCCAACTGGCTTATACTCTGTCCTCGTTCCAAGATCTTTCCTCACCTGCGAACACAACTTCCAATTATGAGCCTTAACCTTAAGAGAGATTATACGTTCTGGAAGCATAAGGGTCTTGGCGTGCACTTCCCTTACAGTATCCAACTTGCCAAGAGTGCGGCTTTGTTCTACCTTCATTCCATAACTGGGAACACACTGCCATTTATGAATCTTCACCTTAAGATCGCGTTTCCGTTTTGGAAGCAGAGGAGTCTTTGCGTACCCTTAACTCAGAGTTTCCAACAAGCACTTAGTCCGCCGTTGACCTCAATTCTTCCTTCACTGGGAACACACTGCCACTGAGGAGACTTAACCTTAAGAGTAATAATACGTTTTGGAAGCACAAGGGACTGGACGGGCCCTTAACTCAGAGTATGCAACTAGTTTCGAGTCTGCCCATGTTCCTAGTTCTTTTCTGACCTCGGAACACATGGTCGCATAGGCCTCTTCGCCTTTACAGCGTTTATAGGTTTTGGAAGCATAAGAGCCTTAGCCTGCATTTTCCTTAGCGCTTCCAACTTGCTTATAGGCCTCCTTTGTTGTAAGTTCCTTCATGAACTGCGAACACCCTGCCAGTTATGAGACTTCACCTTAAGAGAGATGATACGTTTTGAAAGCCTACGGGACTTGGGGTTCACTTAATACAAGTCTCCAACCTGCCTAGAGTACGCCCTTGATGTAACACCTTTCCTCCACTGGGAAAACACAGCCATGTATGAGTGTTCGTTCTTAGGGTGCTTGTAGATTTTGGAAGCATAAGGGCCTTCCCTTGAACTTATCTCAGAGTATCCAACATTATTATCGTCTCCCCTTGTTCTAAATTCTTTCCTTCACTGGGAACACACTGCCACTTATGAGACCTAACCTTATGTGCGATTCTAAGTTCTGGAAGCACAAGGGACTGTGCGGGCACTTAACTCAGGGCATGCAACTATCATACCCTAGTGCTTTTCTCACCTCGGAACACATGGCCCCATAGGCCTCTTCGCCTTTAGAGCGTTTATACCTTTTGGAAGCAAAAGAGCCTTAGCCTGCATTTTCCTTAGCGCTTCCAACTTGCCTATGGGCCTCCTTTGTTGTAAGTTCCTTCTTGAACTGCGAACACACTGCCACTTATGAGACTTCACCTTAAGACCAATGATACGTTTTGGAAGCCTACGGGAATTGGGGTGCACTTAATTCAAGTCTAAAACCGGCCTACAGTCCGCCCTTGTTCTAACACCTTTCCTCAACTGGGAAAACACTGCCATGGATGAGTGTTCGTCTTCAGGGTGTTTGTAGGTTTTGGGCGCATAAGGGCCTTCCCTTGAACTTATCTCAGAGTATCCAACATGCTTATAGTCTATTCTTGTTCTAAACTCTTTCCTTCACTGGGAACACACTGCCACTTATGAGACTTAACCTTTAGTGCGAGTATAAGTTGGAAGCACAAGGGACTGGATGGGCACTTAACTCAGGGTATGCAACTATCATACCCTAGTTCTTTTCTCACCTCGGAACACATGGTCGCATAGGCCTCTTCGCCTTTAGAGCGTTTATAACTTTTGGAAGCATAAGAGCCTTAGCCTGCATTTTCCTTAGCGCTTCCAACTTGCTTATGGGCCTCCTTTGTTGTTAGTTCCTTCTGGAACTGCGAACACACTGCCACTTATGAGACTTCGCCTTCAGACCGATGATACGTGTTGGAAGCCTACGGGACTTGGGGTGCACTTAATTCAAGTCTCCAACCTGCCTAGAGTCCGCCCTTGTTCTAACACCTTTCCTCAACTGGGAAAACACTGCCAAGGATGAGTGTTCGTCTTCAGGGCGTTTGTAGGGTTTGGGAGCATAAGGGCCTTCCCTTGAACTGATCTCAGAGTATCCAACATGCTTAGAGTCTCCCCTTGTTCTAAATTCTTTCCTTCACTGGGAACACTCTGCCACTGATGACACTTTACCTTTCGGGCGATTCTAAGTTTTGGAAGCACAAGGGACTGGACGGGTACTTAACTCAGAGTGTGCAAGGAGCTTAGAGTCTGCCTTTGTTCCTAGTTCTTTTCTGACCTGGGAACACATGGCCGCATAGGCCTCTTCGCCTATAGAGCGTTTATAGGTTTTGGAAGCATAAGGGCCTTAGCCTGCATTTTCCTTAGCGCTTCCAACTTGCTTATAGGCCTCCTTTGTTGTAAGTTCCTTCTTGAACTGCGAACACACTGCCACTTATGAGACTTCACCTTAAGACCGATGATACGTTTTGGAAGCCTACGGGAATTGGGATGCACTTAATTCAAGTCTCCAACCTGCCTAGAGTCCGCCCTTGTTCTAACACCTTTCCTCCACTGGGAAAACACTGCCATGGATGAGTGTTCGTCTTCAGGGTGTTTGTAGGTTTCGGAAGCATAAGGGCCTTCCCTTGAACTTATCTCAGAGTTCAACATGCTTATAGTCTATTCTTGTTCTAAATTCTTTCCTTCACTGGGAACACACTGCCACTTATGAGACTTCACCTTAAGACTAATGATACGTTTTGGCAGTCTACGGGCCTTGGTCTTCACTTAATTCAGAGTCTCCAACCTGCCTAGAGTCCGCCCTTGTTCTAACACCTTTCCTCCACTGGGAAAACACTGCCATGTATGAGAGCTCAACTTCAGGGCGCTTGTAGGTTTTGGAAGCATAAGGGCCTTCACTACTCTGACATTATAGTCTCCCCTTGTTCTCAATTCTTTCCTTGACTGGCAACACACTGCCACTGATGAGACTTAACCTAAAGAGTGATTCCACGTTTTGGAAGCACAAGGGACTGGACGGGCACTTAACTCGGACTATCCAACTGCCTTGTAGACTGCCCTTGTTCTAAGTTCTTTTCTGACCTAGGAACACACGGCCGCATAGGCGTCTTCGCCTTCAGAGCGTTTTTACGCTTTGGAAGCATAAGGGCCTTGGCCTGCGTTTCACGTAGCGCTTCCAACTTGCTTCTAGGCCTCCTTTGTTGCAAGTTCCTTCTTGAACTGCGAACACACTGCTACTTATGAGACTTCACCTTAAGAGCGATGATACGTTTTGGAAGCCTACGAGCCTTGGAGTTCACTTCGTTCAGAGTCTCCAACCTGCCTAGAATCCGCCCTTGTTCTAACACCTTTCCTCAACTGGGAAAACACTGCCATGGATGAGTGTTCGTCTTCAGGGCGTTTGTAGGTTTTGGGAGCATAAGGGCCTTCTCTTGAACTGATCTCAGAGTATCCAACATGCTTATAGTCTCCCCTTGTTCTAAATTCCTTCCTTCCCTGGGAACACACTGCCACTTATGAGACTTAACCTTACGTGCGATTCTAAGTTTTGGAAGCACAAGGGACTGGGCGGGCACTTAACTCAGGGCATGCAACTATCATACCCTAGTGCTTTTCTCACCTCCGAAAACATGGCCGCATAGGCCTCTTCGCCTTTGGAGCGTTTATACCTTTTGGAAGCATAAGAGCCTTAGCCTGCATTTTCCTTAGCGCTTCCAACTTGCTTATCGGCCTCCTTTGTTGTAAGTTCCTTCTTGAACTGCGAACACACTGCCCCTTATGAGACTGCACCTTAAGACCGATGATACGTTTTGGAAGTCTAAGGGACTTGGTGTGCACTTAATTCCCAGTATGCAACTGGCCTACCTACTGTCCTTGTTCTAACTTCTTTCCTCCAATGGGAAAACACTGCCAGAATGGGTTTTCTTATTAAACGGGATTTTAACTTTTGGAAGCAGTAGTGCATTGGGAGCACTTCTCTCAGCTTCTCCAACTTGCCAAGAGTATGCCCTTGTTCTCAAACCTTTCCTCAACTGGGTCAACTGACATGCATGAGTGTTTGTCTTCAGGGCGTTTGTACCTTTTGGAAGCCTGAGGACCTTCACTTGAACTTAACCCAGAGTATCCAACTGGCTTATACTTTGTCCTCGTTCTAAGATCCTTCCTCGCCTGCGCACACACTGCCACTTATGAGACTTAACCTTAAGAGTGATTATACGTTCTGGAAGCATAAGGGTCTTAGCGTGCACTTCCCTTATAGTATCCAACTTACCAATAGTGCGGCCTTGTTCTAACTTCTTTCCATAACTGGGAACACACTGCCATTTATGAATCTTCACCTTAAGATCGCGTTTCCGTTTTGGATGCAGAGGAGTCTTTGCGTACCCTTAACTCAGAGTTTCCAACCAGCACTTAGTCCGCCGTTGTCCTCAATTCTTCCTTCACTGGGAGCACACTGCCACTGAGGAGACTTAACCTTAAGAGTAATAATACGTTTTGGAAGCACAAGGGACTGGACGGGCCCTTAACTCAGAGTATGCAACTAGTTTCGAGTCTGCCCATGTTCCTAGTTCTTTTCTGACCTCGGAACATATGGTCGCATAGGCCTCTTCGCCTTTACAGCGTTTATAGGTTTTGGAAGCATAAGAGCCTTAGCCTGCATTTTCCTTAGCGCTTCCAACTTGCTTATAGGCCTCCTTTGTTGTAAGTTCCTTCTTGAACTGCGAACACACAGCCACTTATGAGACTTCACCTTAAGACTGATGATACGTTTTGGAAGTCTACGGGCCTTGGTGTTCACTTAATTCACAGCCTCCTACCTGCCTAGAGTCCGGCCTTGTTCTCTAACCTTTCCTCCACTGGGTAAACACTGCCATGCATGATTGTTCGTCTTCAGGGCGTTTGTACGTTTTGGGGGCCTAAGGACCTTCACTTGAACGTAACTCAGATTTCCAACTGGCTTATACTCTGTCCTCGTTCCAAGATCTTTCCTCACCTGCGAACACACTTCCAATTATGAGCCTTAACCTTAAGAGTGATTATACGTTCTGGAAGCATAAGGGTCTTGGCGTGCACTTCCCTTACAGTATCCAACTTGCCAAGAGTGCGGCTTTGTTCTACCTTCATTCCATAACTGGGAACACACTGCCATTTATGAATCTTCACCTTAAGATCGCGTTTCCGTTTTGGAAGCAGAGGAGTCCTTGCGTACCCTTAACTCAGAGTTTCCAACAAGCACTTAGTCCGCCGTTGACCTCAATTCTTCCTTCACTGGGAACACACTGCCACTGAGGAGACTTAACCTTAAGAGTAATAATACGTTTTGGAAGCACAAGGGAATGGAAGGGCCCTTAACTCAGAGTATGCAACTAGTTTCAAGTCTGCCCATGTTCCTAGTTCTTTTCTGACCTCGGAACACATGGTCGCCTAGGCCTCTTCGCCTTTACAACGTTTATACCTTTTGGAAGCATAAGAGCCTTAGCCTGCATTTCACTTAGCGCTTCCAACTTGCTTACAGGCCTCCTTTGTTGTAAGTTCCTTCATGAACTGCGAACACCCTGCCAGTTATGAGACTTCACCTTAAGAGCGATGATACGTTTTGAAAGCCTACGGGACTTGGGGTTCACTTAATACAAGTCTCCAACCTGCCTCGAGTCCGCCCTTGATGTAACACCTTTCCTCCACTGGGAAAACACAGCCATGTATGAGTGTTCGTTCTTAGGGTGCTTGTAGATTTTGGAAGCATAAGGGCCTTCCCTTGAACTTATCTCAGAGTATCCAACATTATTATCGTCTCCCCTTGTTCTAAATTCTTTCCTTCACTGGGAACACACTGCCACTTATGAGACCTAACCTTATGTGCGATTCTAAGTTCTGGAAGCACAAGGGACTGTGCGGGCACTTAACTCAGGGCATGCAACTATCATACCCTAGTGCTTTTCTCACCTCGGAACACATGGCCCCATAGGCCTCTTCGCCTTTAGAGCGTTTATACCTTTTGGAAGCAAAAGAGCCTTAGCCTGCATTTTCCTTAGCGCTTCCAACTTGCCTATGGGCCTCCTTTGTTGTAAGTTCCTTCTTGAACTGCGAACACACTGCCACTTAGGAGACTTCACCTTAAGACCAATGATACGTTTTGGAAGCCTACGGGAATTGGGGTGCACTTAATTCAAGTCTAAAACCGGCCTACAGTCCGCCCTTGTTCTAACACCTTTCCTCAACTGGGAAAACACTGCCATGGATGAGTGTTCGTCTTCAGGGTGTTTGTAGGTTTTGGGCGCATAAGGGCCTTCCCTTGAACTTATCTCAGAGTATCCAACATGCTTATAGTCTATTCTTGTTCTAAACTCTTTCCTTCACTGGGAACACACTGCCACTTATGAGACTTAACCTTTAGTGCGAGTATAAGTTGGAAGCACAAGGGACTGGATGGGCACTTAACTCAGGGTATGCAACTATCATACCCTAGTTCTTTTCTCACCTCGGAACACATGGTCGCATAGGCCTCTTCGCCTTTAGAGCGTTTATAACTTTTGGAAGCATAAGAGCCTTAGCCTGCATTTTCCTTAGCGCTTCCAACTTGCTTATGGGCCTCCTTTGTTGTTAGTTCCTTCTGGAACTGCGAACACACTGCCACTTATGAGACTTCGCCTTCAGACCGATGATACGTGTTGGAAGCCTACGGGACTTGGGGTGCACTTAATTCAAGTCTCCAACCTGCCTAGAGTCCGCCCTTGTTCTAACACCTTTCCTCAACTGGGAAAACACTGCCAAGGATGAGTGTTCGTCTTCAGGGCGTTTGTAGGGTTTGGGAGCATAAGGGCCTTCCCTTGAACTGATCTCAGAGTATCCAACATGCTTAGAGTCTCCCCTTGTTCTAAATTCTTTCCTTCACTGGGAACACTCTGCCACTGATGACACTTTACCTTTCGGGCGATTCTAAGTTTTGGAAGCACAAGGGACTGGACGGGTACTTAACTCAGAGTGTGCAAGGAGCTTAGAGTCTGCCTTTGTTCCTAGTTCTTTTCTGACCTGGGAACACATGGCCGCATAGGCCTCTTCGCCTATAGAGCGTTTATAGGTTTTGGAAGCATAAGGGCCTTAGCCTGCATTTTCCTTAGCGCTTCCAACTTGCTTATAGGCCTCCTTTGTTGTAAGTTCCTTCTTGAACTGCGAACACACTGCCACTTATGAGACTTCACCTTAAGACCGATGATACGTTTTGGAAGCCTACGGGAATTGGGATGCACTTAATTCAAGTCTCCAACCTGCCTAGAGTCCGCCCTTGTTCTAACACCTTTCCTCCACTGGGAAAACACTGCCATGGATGAGTGTTCGTCTTCAGGGTGTTTGTAGGTTTCGGAAGCATAAGGGCCTTCCCTTGAACTTATCTCAGAGTTCAACATGCTTATAGTCTATTCTTGTTCTAAATTCTTTCCTTCACTGGGAACACACTGCCACTTATGAGACTTCACCTTAAGATTAATGATACGTTTTGGCAGTCTACGGGCCTTGGTCTTCACTTAATTCAGAGTCTCCAACCTGCCTAGAGTCCGCCCTTGTTCTAACACCTTTCCTCCACTGGGAAAACACTGCCATGTATGAGAGCTCAACTTCAGGGCGCTTGTAGGTTTTGGAAGCATAAGGGCCTTCACTACTCTGACATTATAGTCTCCCCTTGTTCTCAATTCTTTCCTTGACTGGCAACACACTGCCACTGATGAGACTTAACCTAAAGAGTGATTCCACGTTTTGGAAGCACAAGGGACTGGACGGGCACTTAACTCGGACTATCCAACTGCCTTGTAGACTGCCCTTGTTCTAAGTTCTTTTCTGACCTAGGAACACACGGCCGCATAGGCGTCTTCGCCTTCAGAGCGTTTTTACGCTTTGGAAGCATAAGGGCCTTGGCCTGCGTTTCACGTAGCGCTTCCAACTTGCTTCTAGGCCTCCTTTGTTGCAAGTTCCTTCTTGAACTGCGAACACACTGCTACTTATGAGACTTCACCTTAAGACCGATGATACGTTTTGGAAGCCTACGAGCCTTGGAGTTCACTTCGTTCAGAGTCTCCAACCTGCCTAGAATCCGCCCTTGTTCTAACACCTTTCCTCAACTGGGAAAACACTGCCATGGATGAGTGTTCGTCTTCAGGGCGTTTGTAGGTTTTGGGAGCATAAGGGCCTTCTCTTGAACTGATCTCAGAGTATCCAACATGCTTATAGTCTCCCCTTGTTCTAAATTCCTTCCTTCCCTGGGAACACACTGCCACTTATGAGACTTAACCTTACGTGCGATTCTAAGTTTTGGAAGCACAAGGGACTGGGCGGGCACTTAACTCAGGGCATGCAACTATCATACCCTAGTGCTTTTCTCACCTCCGAAAACATGGCCGCATAGGCCTCTTCGCCTTTGGAGCGTTTATACCTTTTGGAAGCATAAGAGCCTTAGCCTGCATTTTCCTTAGCGCTTCCAACTTGCTTATCGGCCTCCTTTGTTGTAAGTTCCTTCTTGAACTGCGAACACACTGCCCCTTATGAGACTGCACCTTAAGACCGATGATACGTTTTGGAAGTCTAAGGGACTTGGTGTGCACTTAATTCCCAGTATGCAACTGGCCTACCTACTGTCCTTGTTCTAACTTCTTTCCTCCAATGGGAAAACACTGCCAGAATGGGTTTTCTTATTAAACGGGATTTTAACTTTTGGAAGCAGTAGTGCATTGGGAGCACTTCTCTCAGCTTCTCCAACTTGCCAAGAGTATGCCCTTGTTCTCAAACCTTTCCTCAACTGGGTCAACTGACATGCATGAGTGTTTGTCTTCAGGGCGTTTGTACCTTTTGGAAGCCTGAGGACCTTCACTTGAACTTAACCCAGAGTATCCAACTGGCTTATACTCTGTCCTCGTTCTAAGATCCTTCCTCGCCTGCGCACACACTGCCACTTATGAGACTTAACCTTAAGAGTGATTATACGTTCTGGAAGCATAAGGGTCTTAGCGTGCACTTCCCTTATAGTATCCAACTTACCAATAGTGCGGCCTTGTTCTAACTTCTTTCCATAACTGGGAACACACTGCCATTTATGAATCTTCACCTTAAGATCGCGTTTTTTGGATGCAGAGGAGTCTTTGCGTACCCTTAACTCAGAGTTTCCAACCAGCACTTAGTCCGCCGTTGTCCTCAATTCTTCCTTCACTGGGAGCACACTGCCACTGAGGAGACTTAACCTTAAGAGTAATAATACGTTTTGGAAGCACAAGGGACTGGACGGGCCCTTAACTCAGAGTATGCAACTAGTTTCGAGTCTGCCCATGTTCCTAGTTCTTTTCTGACCTCGGAACACATGGTCGCATAGGCCTCTTCGCCTTTACAGCGTTTATAGGTTTTGGAAGCATAAGAGCCTTAGCCTGCATTTTCCTTAGCGCTTCCAACTTGTTTATAGGCCTCCTTTGTTGTAAGTTCCTTCTTGAACTGCGAACACACAGCCACTTATGAGACTTCACCTTAAGACTGATGATACGTTTTGGAAGTCTACGGGCCTTGGTGTTCACTTAATTCACAGCCTCCTACCTGCCTAGAGTCCGGCCTTGTTCTCTAACCTTTCCTCCACTGGGTAAACACTGCCATGCATGATTGTTCGTCTTCAGGGCGTTTGTACGTTTTGGGGGCCTAAGGACCTTCACTTGAACGTAACTCAGATTTCCAACTGGCTTATACTCTGTCCTCGTTCCAAGATCTTTCCTCACCTGCGAACACACTTCCAATTATGAGCCTTAACCTTAAGAGAGATTATACGTTCTGGAAGCATAAGGGTCTTGGCGTGCACTTCCCTTACAGTATCCAACTTGCCAAGAGTGCGGCTTTGTTCTACCTTCATTCCATAACTGGGAACACACTGCCATTTATGAATCTTCACCTTAAGATCGCGTTTCCGTTTTGGAAGCAGAGGAGTCTTTGCGTACCCTTAACTCAGAGTTTCCAACAAGCACTTAGTCCGCCGTTGACCTCAATTCTTCCTTCACTGGGAACACACTGCCACTGAGGAGACTTAACCTTAAGAGTAATAATACGTTTTGGAAGCACAAGGGAATGGAAGGGCCCTTAACTCAGAGTATGCAACTAGTTTCAAGTCTGCCCATGTTCCTAGTTCTTTTCTGACCTCGGAACATATGGTCGCCTAGGCCTATTCGCCTTTACAACGTTTATACCTTTTGGAAGCATAAGAGCCTTAGCCTGCATTTCACTTAGCGCTTCCAACTTGCTTACAGGCCTCCTTTGTTGTAAGTTCCTTCATGAACTGCGAACACCCTGCCAGTTATGAGACTTCACCTTAAGAGCGATGATACGTTTTGAAAGCCTACGGGACTTGGGGTTCACTTAATACAAGTCTCCAACCTGCCTCGAGTCCGCCCTTGATGTAACACCTTTCCTCCACTGGGAAAACACAGCCATGTATGAGTGTTCGTTCTTCGGGTGCTTGTAGATTTTGGAAGCATAAGGGCCTTCCCTTGAACTTATCTCAGAGTATCCAACATTATTATCGTCTCCCCTTGTTCTAAATTCTTTCCTTCACTGGGAACACACTGCCACTTATGAGACCTAACCTTATGTGCGATTCTAAGTTCTGGAAGCACAAGGGACTGTGCGGGCACTTAACTCAGGGCATGCAACTATCATACCCTAGTGCTTTTCTCACCTCGGAACACATGGCCCCATAGGCCTCTTCGCCTTTAGAGCGTTTATACCTTTTGGAAGCAAAAGAGCCTTAGCCTGCATTTTCCTTAGCGCTTCCAACTTGCTTATAGGCCTCCTTTGTTGTAAGTTCCTTCTTGAACTGCGAACACACTGCCACTTAGGAGACTTCACCTTAAGACCAATGATACGTTTTGGAAGCCTACGGGAATTGGGGTGTACTTAATTCAAGTGTAAAACCGGCCTAAAGTCCGCCCTTGTTCTAACACGTTTCCTCAACTGGGAAAACACTGCCATGGATGAGTGTTCGTCTTCAGGGTGTTTGTAGGTTTTGGGCGCATAAGGGCCTTCCCTTGAACTTATCTCAGAGTATCCAACATGCTTATAGTCTATTCTTGTTCTAAACTCTTTCCTTTACTGGGAACACACTGCCACTTATGAGACTTAACCTTTAGTGCGAGTATAAGTTGGAAGCACAAGGGACTGGATGGGCACTTAACTCAGGGTATACAACTATCATACCCTAGTTCTTTTCTCACCTCGGAACACATGGCCGCATAGGCCTCTTCGCCTTTAGAGCGTTTATAACTTTTGGAAGCACAAGAGCCTTAGCCTGCATTTTCCTTAGCGCTTCCAACTTGCTTATGGGCCTCCTTTGTTGTTAGTTCCTTCTGGAACTGCGAACACACTGCCACTTATGAGACTTCGCCTTCAGACCGATGATACGTTTTGGAAGCCTACGGGACTTGGGGTGCACTTAATTCAAGTCTCCAACCTGCCTAGAGTCCGCCCTTGTTCTAACACCTTTCCTCAACTGGGAAAACACTGCCAAGGAGGAGTGTTCGTCTTCAGGGCGTTTGTAGGGTTTGGGAGCATAAGGGCCTTCCCTTGAACTGATCTCAGAGTATCCAACATGCTTAGAGTCTCCCCTTGTTCTAAATTCTTTCCTTCACTGGGAACACTCTGCCACTGATGACACTTTACCTTTCGGGCGATTCTAAGTTTTGGAAGCACAAGGGACTGGACGGGTACTTAACTCAGAGTGTGCAAGGAGCTTAGAGTCTGCCTTTGTTCCTAGTTCTTTTCTGACCTGGGAACACATGGCCGCATAGGCCTCTTCGCCTATAGAGCGTTTATAGGTTTTGGAAGCATAAGGGCCTTAGCCTGCATTTTCCTTAGCGCTTCCAACTTGCTTATAGGCCTCCTTTGTTGTAAGTTCCTTCTTGAACTGCGAACACACTGCCACTTATGAGACTTCACCTTAAGACCGATGATACGTTTTGGAAGCCTACGGGAATTGGGATGCACTTAATTCAAGTCTCCAACCTGCCTAGAGTCCGCCCTTGTTCTAACACCTTTCCTCCACTGGGAAAACACTGCCATGGATGAGTGTTCGTCTTCAGGGTGTTTGTAGGTTTCGGAAGCATAAGGGCCTTCCCTTGAACTTATCTCAGAGTTCAACATGCTTATAGTCTATTCTTGTTCTAAATTCTTTCCTTCACTGGGAACACACTGCCACTTATGAGACTTCACCTTAAGACTAATGATACGTTTTGGCAGTCTACGGGCCTTGGTCTTCACTTAATTCAGAGTCTCCAACCTGCCTAGAGTCCGCCCTTGTTCTAACACCTTTCCTCCACGGGGAAAACACTGCCATGTATGAGAGCTCAACTTCAGGGCGCTTGTAGGTTTTGGAAGCATAAGGGCCTTCACTACTCTGACATTATAGTCTCCCCTTGTTCTCAATTCTTTCCTTGACTGGCAACACACTGCCACTGATGAGACTTAACCTAAAGAGTGATTCCACGTTTTGGAAGCACAAGGGACTGGACGGGCACTTAACTCGGACTATCCAACTGCCTTGTAGACTGCCCTTGTTCTAAGTTCTTTTCTGACCTAGGAACACACGGCCGCATAGGCGTCTTCGCCTTCAGAGCGTTTTTACGCTTTGGAAGCATAAGGGCCTTGGCCTGCGTTTCACGTAGCGCTTCCAACTTGCTTCTAGGCCTCCTTTGTTGCAAGTTCCTTCTTGAACTGCGAACACACTGCTACTTATGAGACTTCACCTTAAGAGCGATGATACGTTTTGGAAGCCTACGAGCCTTGGAGTTCACTTCGTTCAGAGTCTCCAACCTGCCTAGAATCCGCCCTTGTTCGAACACCTTTCCTCAACTGGGAAAACACTGCCATGGATGAGTGTTCGTCTTCAGGGCGTTTGTAGGTTTTGGGAGCATAAGGGCCTTCTCTTGAACTGATCTCAGAGTATCCAACATGCTTATAGTCTCCCCTTGTTCTAAATTCTTTCCTTCCCTGGGAACACACTGCCACTTATGAGACTTAACCTTACGTGCGATTCGAAGTTTTGGAAGCACAAGGGACTGGGCGGGCACTTAACTCAGGGCATGCAACTATCATACCCTAGTGCTTTTCTCACCTCCGAAAACATGGCCGCATAGGCCTCTTCGCCTTTGGAGCGTTTATACCTTTTGGAAGCATAAGAGCCTTAGCCTGCATTTTCCTTAGCGCTTCCAACTTGCTTATCGGCCTCCTTTGTTGTAAGTTCCTTCTTGAACTGCGAACACACTGCCCCTTATGAGACTGCACCTTAAGACCGATGATACGTTTTGGAAGTCTAAGGGACTTGGTGTGCACTTAATTCCCAGTATGCAACTGGCCTACCTACTGTCCTTGTTCTAACTTCTTTCCTCCAATGGGAAAACACTGCCAGAATGGGTTTTCTTATTAAACGGGATTTTAACTTTTGGAAGCAGTAGTGCATTGGGAGCACTTCTCTCAGCTTCTCCAACTTGCCAAGAGTATGCCCTTGTTCTCAAACCTTTCCTCAACTGGGTCAACTGACATGCATGAGTGTTTGTCTTCAGGGCGTTTGTACCTTTTGGAAGCCTGAGGACCTTCACTTGAACTTAACCCAGAGTATCCAACTGGCTTATACTCTGTCCTCGTTCTAAGATCCTTCCTCGCCTGCGCACACACTGCCACTTATGAGACTTAACCTTAAGAGTGATTATACGTTCTGGAAGCATAAGGGTCTTAGCGTGCACTTCCCTTATAGTATCCAACTTACCAATAGTGCGGCCTTGTTCTAACTTCTTTCCATAACTGGGAACACACTGCCATTTATGAATCTTCACCTTAAGATCGCGTTTCCGTTTTGGATGCAGAGGAGTCTTTGCGTACCCTTAACTCAGAGTTTCCAACCAGCACTTAGTCCGCCGTTGTCCTCAATTCTTCCTTCACTGGGAGCACACTGCCACTGAGGAGACTTAACCTTAAGAGTAATAATACGTTTTGGAAGCACAAGGGACTGGACGGGCCCTTAACTCAGAGTATGCAACTAGTTTCGAGTCTGCCCATGTTCCTAGTTCTTTTCTGACCTCGGAACACATGGTCGCATAGGCCTCTTCGCCTTTACAGCGTTTATAGGTTTTGGAAGCATAAGAGCCTTAGCCTGCATTTTCCTTAGCGCTTCCAACTTGCTTATAGGCCTCCTTTGTTGTAAGTTCCTTCTTGAACTGCGAACACACAGCCACTTATGAGACTTCACCTTAAGACTGATGATACGTTTTGGAAGTCTACGGGCCTTGGTGTTCACTTAATTCACAGCCTCCTACCTGCCTAGAGTCCGGCCTTGTTCTCTAACCTTTCCTCCACTGGGTAAACACTGCCATGCATGATTGTTCGTCTTCAGGGCGTTTGTACGTTTTGGGGGCCTAAGGACCTTCACTTGAACGTAACTCAGATTTCCAACTGGCTTATACTCTGTCCTCGTTCCAAGATCTTTCCTCACCTGCGAACACACTTCCAATTATGAGCCTTAACCTTAAGAGTGATTATACGTTCTGGAAGCATAAGGGTCTTGGCGTGCACTTCCCTTACAGTATCCAACTTGCCAAGAGTGCGGCTTTGTTCTACCTTCATTCCATAACTGGGAACACACTGCCATTTATGAATCTTCACCTTAAGATCGCGTTTCCGTTTTGGAAGCAGAGGAGTCTTTGCGTACCCTTAACTCAGAGTTTCCAACAAGCACTTAGTCCGCCGTTGACCTCAATTCTTCCTTCACTGGGAACACACTGCCACTGAGGAGACTTAACCTTAAGAGTAATAATACGTTTTGGAAGCACAAGGGAATGGAAGGGCCCTTAACTCAGAGTATGCAACTAGTTTCAAGTCTGCCCATGTTCCTAGTTCTTTTCTGACCTCGGAACACATGGTCGCCTAGGCCTCTTCGCCTTTACAACGTTTATACCTTTTGGAAGCATAAGAGCCTTAGCCTGCATTTCACTTAGCGCTTCCAACTTGCTTACAGGCCTCCTTTGTTGTAAGTTCCTTCATGAACTGCGAACACCCTGCCAGTTATGAGACTTCACCTTAAGAGCGATGATACGTTTTGAAAGCCTACGGGACTTGGGGTTCACTTAATACAAGTCTCCAACCTGCCTCGAGTCCGCCCTTGATGTAACACCTTTCCTCCACTGGGAAAACACAGCCATGTATGAGTGTTCGTTCTTCGGGTGCTTGTAGATTTTGGAAGCATAAGGGCCTTCCCTTGAACTTATCTCAGAGTATCCAACATTATTATCGTCTCCCCTTGTTCTAAATTCTTTCCTTCACTGGGAACACACTGCCACTTATGAGACCTAACCTTATGTGCGATTCTAAGTTCTGGAAGCACAAGGGACTGTGCGGGCACTTAACTCAGGGCATGCAACTATCATACCCTAGTGCTTTTCTCACCTCGGAACACATGGCCCCATAGGCCTCTTCGCCTTTAGAGCGTTTATACCTTTTGGAAGCAAAAGAGCCTTAGCCTGCATTTTCCTTAGCGCTTCCAACTTGCTTATAGGCCTCCTTTGTTGTAAGTTCCTTCTTGAACTGCGAACACACTGCCACTTAGGAGACTTCACCTTAAGACCAATGATACGTTTTGGAAGCCTACGGGAATTGGGGTGTACTTAATTCAAGTGTAAAACCGGCCTAAAGTCCGCCCTTGTTCTAACACGTTTCCTCAACTGGGAAAACACTGCCATGGATGAGTGTTCGTCTTCAGGGTGTTTGTAGGTTTTGGGCGCATAAGGGCCTTCCCTTGAACTTATCTCAGAGTATCCAACATGCTTATAGTCTATTCTTGTTCTAAACTCTTTCCTTTACTGGGAACACACTGCCACTTATGAGACTTAACCTTTAGTGCGAGTATAAGTTGGAAGCACAAGGGACTGGATGGGCACTTAACTCAGGGTATACAACTATCATACCCTAGTTCTTTTCTCACCTCGGAACACATGGCCGCATAGGCCTCTTCGCCTTTAGAGCGTTTATAACTTTTGGAAGCATAAGAGCCTTAGCCTGCATTTTCCTTAGCGCTTCCAACTTGCTTATGGGCCTCCTTTGTTGTTAGTTCCTTCTGGAACTGCGAACACACTGCCACTTATGAGACTTCGCCTTCAGACCGATGATACGTTTTGGAAGCCTACGGGACTTGGGGTGCACTTAATTCAAGTCTCCAACCTGCCTAGAGTCCGCCCTTGTTCTAACACCTTTCCTCAACTGGGAAAACACTGCCAAGGAGGAGTGTTCGTCTTCAGGGCGTTTGTAGGGTTTGGGAGCATAAGGGCCTTCCCTTGAACTGATCTCAGAGTATCCAACATGCTTAGAGTCTCCCCTTGTTCTAAATTCTTTCCTTCACTGGGAACACTCTGCCACTGATGACACTTTACCTTTCGGGCGATTCTAAGTTTTGGAAGCACAAGGGACTGGACGGGTACTTAACTCAGAGTGTGCAAGGAGCTTAGAGTCTGCCTTTGTTCCTAGTTCTTTTCTGACCTGGGAACACATGGCCGCATAGGCCTCTTCGCCTATAGAGCGTTTATAGGTTTTGGAAGCATAAGGGCCTTAGCCTGCATTTTCCTTAGCGCTTCCAACTTGCTTATAGGCCTCCTTTGTTGTAAGTTCCTTCTTGAACTGCGAACACACTGCCACTTATGAGACTTCACCTTAAGACCGATGATACGTTTTGGAAGCCTACGGGAATTGGGATGCACTTAATTCAAGTCTCCAACCTGCCTAGAGTCCGCTCTTGTTCTAACACCTTTCCTCCACTGGGAAAACACTGCCATGGATGAGTGTTCGTCTTCAGGGTGTTTGTAGGTTTCGGAAGCATAAGGGCCTTCCCTTGAACTTATCTCAGAGTTCAACATGCTTATAGTCTATTCTTGTTCTAAATTCTTTCCTTCACTGGGAACACACTGCCACTTATGAGACTTCACCTTAAGACTAATGATACGTTTTGGCAGTCTACGGGCCTTGGTCTTCACTTAATTCAGAGTCTCCAACCTGCCTAGAGTCCGCCCTTGTTCTAACACCTTTCCTCCACGGGGAAAACACTGCCATGTATGAGAGCTCAACTTCAGGGCGCTTGTAGGTTTTGGAAGCATAAGGGCCTTCACTACTCTGACATTATAGTCTCCCCTTGTTCTCAATTCTTTCCTTGACTGGCAACACACTGCCACTGATGAGACTTAACCTAAAGAGTGATTCCACGTTTTGGAAGCACAAGGGACTGGACGGGCACTTAACTCGGACTATCCAACTGCCTTGTAGACTGCCCTTGTTCTAAGTTCTTTTCTGACCTAGGAACACACGGCCGCATAGGCGTCTTCGCCTTCAGAGCGTTTTTACGCTTTGGAAGCATAAGGGCCTTGGCCTGCGTTTCACGTAGCGCTTCCAACTTGCTTCTAGGCCTCCTTTGTTGCAAGTTCCTTCTTGAACTGCGAACACACTGCTACTTATGAGACTTCACCTTAAGAGCGATGATACGTTTTGGAAGCCTACGAGCCTTGGAGTTCACTTCGTTCAGAGTCTCCAACCTGCCTAGAATCCGCCCTTGTTCTAACACCTTTCCTCAACTGGGAAAACACTGCCATGGATGAGTGTTCGTCTTCAGGGCGTTTGTAGGTTTTGGGAGCATAAGGGCCTTCTCTTGAACTGATCTCAGAGTATCCAACATGCTTATAGTCTCCCCTTGTTCTAAATTCTTTCCTTCCCTGGGAACACACTGCCACTTATGAGACTTAACCTTACGTGCGATTCTAAGTTTTGGAAGCACAAGGGACTGGGCGGGCACTTAACTCAGGGCATGCAACTATCATACCCTAGTGCTTTTCTCACCTCCGAAAACATGGCCGCATAGGCCTCTTCGCCTTTGGAGCGTTTATACCTTTTGGAAGCATAAGAGCCTTAGCCTGCATTTTCCTTAGCGCTTCCAACTTGCTTATCGGCCTCCTTTGTTGTAAGTTCCTTCTTGAACTGCGAACACACTGCCCCTTATGAGACTGCACCTTAAGACCGATGATACGTTTTGGAAGTCTAAGGGACTTGGTGTGCACTTAATTCCCAGTATGCAACTGGCCTACCTACTGTCCTTGTTCTAACTTCTTTCCTCCAATGGGAAAACACTGCCAGAATGGGTTTTCTTATTAAACGGGATTTTAACTTTTGGAAGCAGTAGTGCATTGGGAGCACTTCTCTCAGCTTCTCCAACTTGCCAAGAGTATGCCCTTGTTCTCAAACCTTTCCTCAACTGGGTCAACTGACATGCATGAGTGTTTGTCTTCAGGGCGTTTGTACCTTTTGGAAGCCTGAGGACCTTCACTTGAACTTAACCCAGAGTATCCAACTGGCTTATACTCTGTCCTCGTTCTAAGATCCTTCCTCGCCTGCGCACACACTGCCACTTATGAGACTTAACCTTAAGAGTGATTATACGTTCTGGAAGCATAAGGGTCTTAGCGTGCACTTCCCTTATAGTATCCAACTTACCAATAGTGCGGCCTTGTTCTAACTTCTTTCCATAACTGGGAACACACTGCCATTTATGAATCTTCACCTTAAGATCGCGTTTCCGTTTTGGATGCAGAGGAGTCTTTGCGTACCCTTAACTCAGAGTTTCCAACCAGCACTTAGTCCGCCGTTGTCCTCAATTCTTCCTTCACTGGGAGCACACTGCCACTGAGGAGACTTAACCTTAAGAGTAATAATACGTTTTGGAAGCACAAGGGACTGGACGGGCCCTTAACTCAGAGTATGCAACTAGTTTCGAGTCTGCCCATGTTCCTAGTTCTTTTCTGACCTCGGAACACATGGTCGCATAGGCCTCTTCGCCTTTACAGCGTTTATAGGTTTTGGAAGCATAAGAGCCTTAGCCTGCATTTTCCTTAGCGCTTCCAACTTGCTTATAGGCCTCCTTTGTTGTAAGTTCCTTCTTGAACTGCGAACACACAGCCACTTATGAGACTTCACCTTAAGACTGATGATACGTTTTGGAAGTCTACGGGCCTTGGTGTTCACTTAATTCACAGCCTCCTACCTGCCTAGAGTCCGGCCTTGTTCTCTAACCTTTCCTCCACTGGGTAAACACTGCCATGCATGATTGTTCGTCTTCAGGGCGTTTGTACGTTTTGGGGGCCTAAGGACCTTCACTTGAACGTAACTCAGATTTCCAACTGGCTTATACTCTGTCCTCGTTCCAAGATCTTTCCTCACCTGCGAACACACTTCCAATTATGAGCCTTAACCTTAAGAGTGATTATACGTTCTGGAAGCATAAGGGTCTTGGCGTGCACTTCCCTTACAGTATCCAACTTGCCAAGAGTGCGGCTTTGTTCTACCTTCATTCCATAACTGGGAACACACTGCCATTTATGAATCTTCACCTTAAGATCGCGTTTCCGTTTTGGAAGCAGAGGAGTCTTTGCGTACCCTTAACTCAGAGTTTCCAACAAGCACTTAGTCCGCCGTTGACCTCAATTCTTCCTTCACTGGGAACACACTGCCACTGAGGAGACTTAACCTTAAGAGTAATAATACGTTTTGGAAGCACAAGGGAATGGAAGGGCCCTTAACTCAGAGTATGCAACTAGTTTCAAGTCTGCCCATGTTCCTAGTTCTTTTCTGACCTCGGAACACATGGTCGCCTAGGCCTCTTCGCCTTTACAACGTTTATACCTTTTGGAAGCATAAGAGCCTTAGCCTGCATTTCACTTAGCGCTTCCAACTTGCTTACAGGCCTCCTTTGTTGTAAGTTCCTTCATGAACTGCGAACACCCTGCCAGTTATGAGACTTCACCTTAAGAGCGATGATACGTTTTGAAAGCCTACGGGACTTGGGGTTCACTTAATACAAGTCTCCAACCTGCCTCGAGTCCGCCCTTGATGTAACACCTTTCCTCCACTGGGAAAACACAGCCATGTATGAGTGTTCGTTCTTAGGGTGCTTGTAGATTTTGGAAGCATAAGGGCCTTCCCTTGAACTTATCTCAGAGTATCCAACATTATTATCGTCTCCCCTTGTTCTAAATTCTTTCCTTCACTGGGAACACACTGCCACTTATGAGACCTAACCTTATGTGCGATTCTAAGTTCTGGAAGCACAAGGGACTGTGCGGGCACTTAACTCAGGGCATGCAACTATCATACCCTAGTGCTTTTCTCACCTCGGAACACATGGCCCCATAGGCCTCTTCGCCTTTAGAGCGTTTATACCTTTTGGAAGCAAAAGAGCCTTAGCCTGCATTTTCCTTAGCGCTTCCAACTTGCCTATGGGCCTCCTTTGTTGTAAGTTCCTTCTTGAACTGCGAACACACTGCCACTTAGGAGACTTCACCTTAAGACCAATGATACGTTTTGGAAGCCTACGGGAATTGGGGTGCACTTAATTCAAGTCTAAAACCGGCCTACAGTCCGCCCTTGTTCTAACACCTTTCCTCAACTGGGAAAACACTGCCATGGATGAGTGTTCGCCTTCAGGGTGTTTGTAGGTTTTGGGCGCATAAGGGCTTTCCCTTGAACTTATCTCAGAGTATCCAACATGCTTATAGTCTATTCTTGTTCTAAACTCTTTCCTTCACTGGGAACACACTGCCACTTATGAGACTTAACCTTTAGTGCGAGTATAAGTTGGAAGCACAAGGGACTGGATGGGCACTTAACTCAGGGTATGCAACTATCATACCCTAGTTCTTTTCTCACCTCGGAACACATGGTCGCATAGGCCTCTTCGCCTTTAGAGCGTTTATAACTTTTGGAAGCATAAGAGCCTTAGCCTGCATTTTCCTTAGCGCTTCCAACTTGCTTATGGGCCTCCTTTGTTGTTAGTTCCTTCTGGAACTGCGAACACACTGCCACTTATGAGACTTCGCCTTCAGACCGATGATACGTTTTGGAAGCCTACGGGACTTGGGGTGCACTTAATTCAAGTCTCCAACCTGCCTAGAGTCCGCCCTTGTTCTAACACCTTTCCTCAACTGGGAAAACACTGCCAAGGAGGAGTGTTCGTCTTCAGGGCGTTTGTAGGGTTTGGGAGCATAAGGGCCTTCCCTTGAACTGATCTCAGAGTATCCAACATGCTTAGAGTCTCCCCTTGTTCTAAATTCTTTCCTTCACTGGGAACACTCTGCCACTGATGACACTTTACCTTTCGGGCGATTCTAAGTTTTGGAAGCACAAGGGACTGGACGGGTACTTAACTCAGAGTGTGCAAGGAGCTTAGAGTCTGCCTTTGTTCCTAGTTCTTTTCTGACCTGGGAACACATGGCCGCATAGGCCTCTTCGCCTATAGAGCGTTTATAGGTTTTGGAAGCATAAGGGCCTTAGCCTGCATTTTCCTTAGCGCTTCCAACTTGCTTATAGGCCTCCTTTGTTGTAAGTTCCTTCTTGAACTGCGAACACACTGCCACTTATGAGACTTCACCTTAAGACCGATGATACGTTTTGGAAGCCTACGGGAATTGGGATGCACTTAATTCAAGTCTCCAACCTGCCTAGAGTCCGCTCTTGTTCTAACACCTTTCCTCCACTGGGAAAACACTGCCATGGATGAGTGTTCGTCTTCAGGGTGTTTGTAGGTTTCGGAAGCATAAGGGCCTTCCCTTGAACTTATCTCAGAGTTCAACATGCTTATAGTCTATTCTTGTTCTAAATTCTTTCCTTCACTGGGAACACACTGCCACTTATGAGACTTCACCTTAAGACTAATGATACGTTTTGGCAGTCTACGGGCCTTGGTCTTCACTTAATTCAGAGTCTCCAACCTGCCTAGAGTCCGCCCTTGTTCTAACACCTTTCCTCCACGGGGAAAACACTGCCATGTATGAGAGCTCAACTTCAGGGCGCTTGTAGGTTTTGGAAGCATAAGGGCCTTCACTACTCTGACATTATAGTCTCCCCTTGTTCTCAATTCTTTCCTTGACTGGCAACACACTGCCACTGATGAGACTTAACCTAAAGAGTGATTCCACGTTTTGGAAGCACAAGGGACTGGACGGGCACTTAACTCGGACTATCCAACTGCCTTGTAGACTGCCCTTGTTCTAAGTTCTTTTCTGACCTAGGAACACACGGCCGCATAGGCGTCTTCGCCTTCAGAGCGTTTTTACGCTTTGGAAGCATAAGGGCCTTGGCCTGCGTTTCACGTAGCGCTTCCAACTTGCTTCTAGGCCTCCTTTGTTGCAAGTTCCTTCTTGAACTGCGAACACACTGCTACTTATGAGACTTCACCTTAAGAGCGATGATACGTTTTGGAAGCCTACGAGCCTTGGAGTTCACTTCGTTCAGAGTCTCCAACCTGCCTAGAATCCGCCCTTGTTCTAACACCTTTCCTCAACTGGGAAAACACTGCCATGGATGAGTGTTCGTCTTCAGGGCGTTTGTAGGTTTTGGGAGCATAAGGGCCTTCTCTTGAACTGATCTCAGAGTATCCAACATGCTTATAGTCTCCCCTTGTTCTAAATTCTTTCCTTCCCTGGGAACACACTGCCACTTATGAGACTTAACCTTACGTGCGATTCTAAGTTTTGGAAGCACAAGGGACTGGGCGGGCACTTAACTCAGGGCATGCAACTATCATACCCTAGTGCTTTTCTCACCTCCGAAAACATGGCCGCATAGGCCTCTTCGCCTTTGGAGCGTTTATACCTTTTGGAAGCATAAGAGCCTTAGCCTGCATTTTCCTTAGCGCTTCCAACTTGCTTATCGGCCTCCTTTGTTGTAAGTTCCTTCTTGAACTGCGAACACACTGCCCCTTATGAGACTGCACCTTAAGACCGATGATACGTTTTGGAAGTCTAAGGGACTTGGTGTGCACTTAATTCCCAGTATGCAACTGGCCTACCTACTGTCCTTGTTCTAACTTCTTTCCTCCAATGGGAAAACACTGCCAGAATGGGTTTTCTTATTAAACGGGATTTTAACTTTTGGAAGCAGTAGTGCATTGGGAGCACTTCTCTCAGCTTCTCCAACTTGCCAAGAGTATGCCCTTGTTCTCAAACCTTTCCTCAACTGGGTCAACTGACATGCATGAGTGTTTGTCTTCAGGGCGTTTGTACCTTTTGGAAGCCTGAGGACCTTCACTTGAACTTAACCCAGAGTATCCAACTGGCTTATACTCTGTCCTCGTTCTAAGATCCTTCCTCGCCTGCGCACACACTGCCACTTATGAGACTTAACCTTAAGAGTGATTATACGTTCTGGAAGCATAAGGGTCTTAGCGTGCACTTCCCTTATAGTATCCAACTTACCAATAGTGCGGCCTTGTTCTAACTTCTTTCCATAACTGGGAACACACTGCCATTTATGAATCTTCACCTTAAGATCGCGTTTCCGTTTTGGATGCAGAGGAGTCTTTGCGTACCCTTAACTCAGAGTTTCCAACCAGCACTTAGTCCGCCGTTGTCCTCAATTCTTCCTTCACTGGGAGCACACTGCCACTGAGGAGACTTAACCTTAAGAGTAATAATACGTTTTGGAAGCACAAGGGACTGGACGGGCCCTTAACTCAGAGTATGCAACTAGTTTCGAGTCTGCCCATGTTCCTAGTTCTTTTCTGACCTCGGAACACATGGTCGCATAGGCCTCTTCGCCTTTACAGCGTTTATAGGTTTTGGAAGCATAAGAGCCTTAGCCTGCATTTTCCTTAGCGCTTCCAACTTGCTTATAGGCCTCCTTTGTTGTAAGTTCCTTCTTGAACTGCGAACACACAGCCACTTATGAGACTTCACCTTAAGACTGATGATACGTTTTGGAAGTCTACGGGCCTTGGTGTTCACTTAATTCACAGCCTCCTACCTGCCTAGAGTCCGGCCTTGTTCTCTAACCTTTCCTCCACTGGGTAAACACTGCCATGCATGATTGTTCGTCTTCAGGGCGTTTGTACGTTTTGGGGGCCTAAGGACCTTCACTTGAACGTAACTCAGATTTCCAACTGGCTTATACTCTGTCCTCGTTCCAAGATCTTTCCTCACCTGCGAACACACTTCCAATTATGAGCCTTAACCTTAAGAGTGATTATACGTTCTGGAAGCATAAGGGTCTTGGCGTGCACTTCCCTTACAGTATCCAACTTGCCAAGAGTGCGGCTTTGTTCTACCTTCATTCCATAACTGGGAACACACTGCCATTTATGAATCTTCACCTTAAGATCGCGTTTCCGTTTTGGAAGCAGAGGAGTCTTTGCGTACCCTTAACTCAGAGTTTCCAACAAGCACTTAGTCCGCCGTTGACCTCAATTCTTCCTTCACTGGGAACACACTGCCACTGAGGAGACTTAACCTTAAGAGTAATAATACGTTTTGGAAGCACAAGGGAATGGAAGGGCCCCTTAACTCAGAGTATGCAACTAGTTTCAAGTCTGCCCATGTTCCTAGTTCTTTTCTGACCTCGGAACACATGGTCGCCTAGGCCTCTTCGCCTTTACAACGTTTATACCTTTTGGAAGCATAAGAGCCTTAGCCTGCATTTCACTTAGCGCTTCCAACTTGCTTACAGGCCTCCTTTGTTGTAAGTTCCTTCATGAACTGCGAACACCCTGCCAGTTATGAGACTTCACCTTAAGAGCGATGATACGTTTTGAAAGCCTACGGGACTTGGGGTTCACTTAATACAAGTCTCCAACCTGCCTCGAGTCCGCCCTTGATGTAACACCTTTCCTCCACTGGGAAAACACAGCCATGTATGAGTGTTCGTTCTTAGGGTGCTTGTAGATTTTGGAAGCATAAGGGCCTTCCCTTGAACTTATCTCAGAGTATCCAACATTATTATCGTCTCCCCTTGTTCTAAATTCTTTCCTTCACTGGGAACACACTGCCACTTATGAGACCTAACCTTATGTGCGATTCTAAGTTCTGGAAGCACAAGGGACTGTGCGGGCACTTAACTCAGGGCATGCAACTATCATACCCTAGTGCTTTTCTCACCTCGGAACACATGGCCCCATAGGCCTCTTCGCCTTTAGAGCGTTTATACCTTTTGGAAGCAAAAGAGCCTTAGCCTGCATTTTCCTTAGCGCTTCCAACTTGCCTATGGGCCTCCTTTGTTGTAAGTTCCTTCTTGAACTGCGAACACACTGCCACTTAGGAGACTTCACCTTAAGACCAATGATACGTTTTGGAAGCCTACGGGAATTGGGGTGCACTTAATTCAAGTCTAAAACCGGCCTACAGTCCGCCCTTGTTCTAACACCTTCCCTCAACTGGGAAAACACTGCCATGGATGAGTGTTCGCCTTCAGGGTGTTTGTAGGTTTTGGGCGCATAAGGGCTTTCCCTTGAACTTATCTCAGAGTATCCAACATGCTTATAGTCTATTCTTGTTCTAAACTCTTTCCTTCACTGGGAACACACCTGCCACTTATGAGACTTAACCTTTAGTGCGAGTATAAGTTGGAAGCACAAGGGGACTGGATGGGCACTTAACTCAGGGTATGCAACTATCATACCCTAGTTCTTTTCTCACCTCGGAACACATGGTCGCATAGGCCTCTTCGCCTTTAGAGCGTTTATAACTTTTGGAAGCATAAGAGCCTTAGCCTGCATTTTCCTTAGCGCTTCCAACTTGCTTATGGGCCTCCTTTGTTGTTAGTTCCTTCTGGAACTGCGAACACACTGCCACTTATGAGACTTCGCCTTCAGACCGATGATACGTTTTGGAAGCCTACGGGACTTGGGGGTGCACTTAATTCAAGTCTCCAACCTGCCTAGAGTCCGCCCTTGTTCTAACACCTTTCCTCAACTGGGAAAACACTGCCAAGGAGGAGTGTTCGTCTTCAGGGCGTTTGTAGGGTTTGGGAGCATAAGGGCCTTCCCTTGAACTGATCTCAGAGTATCCAACATGGCTTAGAGTCTCCCCTTGTTCTAAATTCTTTCCTTCACTGGGAACACTCTGCCACTGATGACACTTTACCTTTCGGGCGATTCTAAGTTTTGGAAGCACAAGGGACTGGACGGGTACTTAACTC